>NC_142011.1:39695140-39860140 GCF_049901735.1 Notechis scutatus | reverse complement strand
AGTACTGACAGCCAACGGCTTCTACAAAAGCAAAATCACCAGCTTGATCCACAAAAACACACTGAGACATAATAGAGACCCAGAAGATGAACAGACCTATGGAACAGCTGTCCTGCCCTACATAAGAGGCACTACAGACAACATTAGTAAGATACTACACAGACACCACATCAAGACTGCCTTCAAAACAGACAGAAAAATAGCAGCCATCCTCAGAAACCCCAAAGATAAAATTGACCTGGAAAACCAAGGCATATACGAAGTCCCCTGTGCATCATGCCCGGCCACATACATTGGACAGACCAATAGAAGAATAAGTACCCGCCTGGATGAACACAAAAATGCAATCAAAAAGCTGGAACACACTTCCTCACTAGTCCAACACATGGAAGCCACAGGTCATAGCATCAACTTCAATGGCACCAAAACCCTAGCCACTATAGAAAACCCCAGCCACAGAATCATCAGAGAAGCCATAGAGATTGAAAAAAGACCAGAAAGCATGAACAGAAGAGATGATTCCACCAGACTGTCAATCATTTGGAAGCCTGCACTCACAAACAAAAAAATCTCCACACCACAAGCCAGGCAAACACCTGGGCAGAAACAGATTCCCCCTGATACCTCCAGCTCAAACACACCCCAACCAGGCACCCAGATGAAACCTAGCTTCCTAACTAATGATAGCCGTCCATTTACCCGGAGCCAAGCTGCACTAAAGGCCTCCAATAAAGTAACACAATGTTGCCAGCCAATCAAGATACAAAAAGAGCCAAAAAAAAACAGACAGAAGATATTAGAAACACCAATCAAGCAGAACACAGCAAACTCCAAGACCAATAAACACAGACCAAGACTCTCAACCAATCAGGATGAAGAAAAAACCATTCTGGCACAGCAATAGGCTGCCCCAAATTTAAATCTGAAACCACTGTAAAAGTCTGACTCACAGACGAACACTATACAGAAGCCTGATGATGGCAGATGAGATTCTGCTGAAACGTTGCTACAACTTTAAAAGAACAACTACAATGACGTGGGAAAATACCCGAACAAAGCCGAATGCCATATATATATATATATAAAACATATATATATATATATATATAAAACAATATATTATAATTGAGGTCACTATCATCTTCTATGATAGAATGGAAAGTTATACATTGAAATGAATAATAACCATCATTCTTAAAACATGTCCTCAGACTCTTAAAAACAAGAAGGATGGGTAAGAACAGCTGTGACAAAAAAATAACTTTCCCATGACAGTTTTTCCGGATTTTTAGAAGATCTATAAGAGATGCTCTTTCTTATCACATAAACATTTACAACTTGTTTTCATGGAAAATTGATAAAGCATTTCCTCCCTCCTCTTCCCTCCAATTTTAGAATTCTTTGCCAAAGGAAAGCAGTCATTTCCCAACTTTGAGGTCACTAGCCTCCATTTGTTTGGGTTCCAACGAGGTGATCAAAATACTGATGGCTATATTTACAGTTTTTTGATGGGGAGAAAACTGCAAAAGAATTAATAATCGCTAGTGATTTTATTCATATTACTTAGAATCAATGGTATAGTGTTCATGTTATTCTTTTTATTAAAACAGAATTTGAGTAACTTTGTGTTCTTCAGTAGAGGACAAGATTTGCTAGATCTATTTAAGTTAATCTGCCAATCGATTCTGCCTAAGGGCACCATTTCCAGGCCTAATCTATGAAGAGTCTACCCTAAACCTACAGTTGACAATTTCATTAGATTTGGTTATTCCTATCCATGGAATAAGAGCATATGTGCAGCATACACATGGTTAACAATGATTTTTCCCAATAACACAATTTACTGGGTTTGCAAGACAAACAAAAATCATTAAAAATGCCAAAGCATATTGTTATGCAGTATATAGAATTTTGCAAACCTCTTTAAAGAAGGAGCAGGGAAATAGAAAGCACTACACATTTTTATGACCAGACATGTCAGGTTACTATTCTCTTTAAGTATAATGAATGTCAAATATGAAGCTTCCATGATTTCCATGGTTTTACCTACTTTTTTTTCTTCCACTAGCCTTTTCTCCATTAGCATCTTACAAATGAACTGGACCTTAATGTCTATTACCTCCAAACAGTATTATCATTGTTGGGTTTATAGGAATTGAAATCTAACTTATCTTAAGGCCATGAAGTAAGGAAATGATGAGTTAAGCTGTAGGGTGAACTTGGAGCCTTAAGCAGGAAAGCTTAATAAAGTTTGGAGCCATATTAAGCAGGAAAGGAAACTGAGTCTAGGTGTAGACTTTTCACTTGCAGCAATTCTTTCAGTTTACATTTACTCTTTTTCGTTATTCTGAAGCCATAAATTCCTTGCTGGGTGTCCAGTACAACTGATCATTGGCTAGCTTGCCACCTTGTCAGAATCACTAGTGAGAATAAATTCCCTTTCCCTGAGGGATTGGTTTCTTTATAGGTTTCTCTCTCCTTGCTTTTCTTCCCTGTATAATATGGATAAAGAGCCTTTGGCATTATATGCTTGAAAGTTACATTCCTCTTCTAATCGATCAGACAAGCAGAGTAATACCGCTATCTGATCTACCATTAATTAAAGAGACAATTATCTTAAGAATCCACAGGCTAACATTCTCCATGATTAGTGAAAGATCATTATCTGCTCAGATAAGAATTCTAGTTATATTAACAACAATGTATCAAGATTGACTGCTAATATTACATTCATATATTACTGGGCTGGAGAGCACATTTCACTGATTGTTCTTTCTCACCATTAAAGCATATTCACAGAACAAATATTTACTGATTTGAATATACACTTACGGGAGTTGGCTAGCCTGCACTGGAACAATTAATAGCAGAGACAGAACCGAATTATGGGTATCACATGGAATATAATCTAGGATTCTCTGGTTAATATGGAATTTAATTATCTCATTTTAAATTGCTCTAATTGTTTTTGGCAAAATGGCAAAAACAGTTATCCTTACACATGGAAGATAGCTACCATAATGTAACACAAGATCTTAAACAGTCCTTCCTTCCTCTCACATTAGTAATTATGGGTGCAATGTTAGGAGCTTGTTTAGGACTATGTGCATTCTAAATTCTAGTTAAGGAAAACCCAAGAGTCTGGAAGAAATCAATGAAATATAGACAGATTTTTCTTGCTTTTAGCAAAAAGGCATCTAATTGCTCTGCTGGATCAGATCAAAGGCCTCTCCAGTTCTTGTACAATGTGCAGTTTTTAATACATGCTAATCCTAAACATCAGGAATGTGACTTAAACAATTGACACAAAGCTCTAATAGTCTAGTTAATATAGCAATAGCAATAGCATTTAGACTTATATACCACTTCACAATGCTTTACAGCCCTGTCTAAGCAGTTTACAGAGTAAGCATATTGCCCCCAATCATCTGGGCCCTCATTTTACCGACCTTGGAAGGATGGAAGACTGAGTCAAACTTGAACATGGTAAGATTCAAACTGCCAAATTGCAGGCAGCTGGCAGTCAGCAGAAGTAGCCTACATTCTAACTACTGTGCCATTGCGGCTCTTATAATAACTATTTAATTATAGATTTTTAATTGATGTATCAAAAACTTTTCGTGCAGGATATATCATGAAGTGAAGTACAATATATTGGATAGTGAGAGAGACAAATGATGCTACCTCATTTTCCTCCCTGTTCTTTAAGACAGAAAATACAAACTCACTGATTTCTTAGGGGACTCCTTAATTAGAGTAAAAAGTGTGAGATAAAATATTTTAAAAGGGGGGCTGGGAAACCATTCACAGATTATGGGATGTCCTTTTGTGTGTGCTGAGAAGTATAATAGCTGGGCAATGACCCAGACTAATGAAACAATACATTTAAGGTCAGGGGGTCATGATTTTCCAGGTGTTGTATTAAGTCAAGGCTTAAGCTCCATATTCACTCTACTTTCCACTTTATTGGTGAATTAAATGGAGCAGTTTTTATAATTGAGACAATAATAAAATACAAATGAAGCTCAGCCACAGAATATTTCTTTCATTGGATGCAGAGAGCTCCCTCCCTCTCTTCCTTCCTTCCTTCCATCCATCCTTTTGGAGGAGTGTTATAAAAAAGAAATGTTAACAGAAAGATATGCAATCTTAGTGATGCTCATTAATTTGGATTAAGGGAAGGAGATCTGTAATCTATTAAACTGATTTATGTATAAAATTCTGTCCTTTGTGTCTTTTATGTGTTAGGGTGAAATACATCTAGCAGTCCTTGCTTGGTGTGCTTCTCATTATAATGAAGATCTTCTTTCTCATTACTATTTCTAGCTAGCCCCAAGGAAATTCTCTACAATTTCTCCTACTAGTTTTCCTGCTCTTGTGAGGCAGAAGCTGAAAATATCATCTCATAGAAGAGCAGTTTGAATTATTTTTGAATTATTATTAAGATTCAGAGTATGTATTAAAATGCACTGTTCCTCCTAAAAATGAAATGTAAAAAAAGAAAAGGAAAAACACAATGTCTTTCTAAAAAAATATATCTATAATTAAATTCACCATTGCAATCAGTATAGCAATTCAAGAAAAATGCACAGGGGTAAAACAAGGATCAGTGCAAGCATTCTTATGTATGAAGGATCCATATAGGAAAATGAAGATAGCATTGAAGATTCAGCGTGAAGATTGGTGACCACTATTTATTGCAAGCAGACACATATGACAGATAAGACAACAAGGGTGATAAAACTGTCACAATTTTGCAGCTGTACATAGTAAACAAAGATATGAAAAACATCAGGTCACATTGCAACAACTCAAGAAAACATAGCTTCTTTTTGATTTCAGCAGCAGAGGGTGACAGATTTCCCAATACTATGACTCCCGAAAATGGTAATTGACTTGGAGGAACTCACCATGTGAATTAAATTAATTATTTTATTGGGAATAGGACTGGGTGAAAAACAAATTTACCAAGTGCTTTTAATAATAATTTTAATAATTTAATTTTCATATCAAATAAAACAATGATAGAATGTTATCACTTTATAAATTAAACCATTTCTCTGGAAATAAATGACAACTATTAATAATAGAATGTTTACTGTTATATCATTCATAAAATAGAGCTCATGTATATATATACAAGTTCTTAGGAGTCTGATTTAATTGAAAATATTATTTCAGTCAACCTGATCTTACTATATGTGAGAATAATTATATTAACTTGAATTAATGTGATTTTAATTCTGTTTAAATTTAAATCAAATCTATGTTCATTCTTTTTGGGGATTTCCTACATCACCTTATTACTCTGGTAACATAACCCTTAATCCTGCCCTAGACTTTCTTAAAGTTGGCATATAGATCCTATGACACTAACGGCTCTGTTTGGTCCAAAACTCAGCTGGGTTTTGTCTTGTCATTGTTTCTTTCACCAAAATAAATATAGAAAGCAGTTCAAAATAACTTTTCAAAGGATTATTTGAAATTGTAGAATTTATAGCTTGGATGCTTTTAAGTAGGATTTTAAGAGTGGGAAAATGCAAACAGAACCCCCCCAGACAAAATTTATCTTTAGAACAGCAAAATCTTTTTGATCAAAGTTACTTTACATAGACGTGGAAAACTTTTCCCATCAGGTAATAGACATCTGTCCAACAATACTACAATACTTCTGTTAATCCCTTAGAAATTTAAACAAAACAAAGCAGACTCATCTGTAAATTATGAAAAGTCATTCATTAATGCTTGCAAAAATTGTGATAGGATTTGGGGAAAGAAGATATATCAATGCAACTTATTACTGGGATTGTTGAATAAACAGCAACCTGTTAGATTGTATAACTTTCTAATAAATGATCTTGAGTCAATTCTTTGTGTGAAAACTGTTGACTAAGAAATGTTTTTAAAGTTCATTTGCAAGCGGATCGTCCGCCTTCCTATTCCAATGGATGATGTTATCCGAGCCTGTTGGCTGTTGGGGCCCAAGACAACCCCAACGCCCTACCATGGTACGGATAGCAGCTCCTAGGATGCTACCGGGGTTTTGTCTCTGTTTGCTTGTGAAAAAGCTGAAGTTCACGGTTTCGTCTGGTCTCCGTAAACCCAGCCAACAAAACTAAATCTACAAGTTCATGGAAATAATAGGACAAATTAATAGTAGGTTTCTTGTCCAAGTAAACATCTTTAGGAATGCACCAAGTCAAATATTAAAACATTTAAACATGCAAATTGCCAGATAATAATACAGTGAGTCTGTTCGCATATGATTTTTTCCAATCACAAATTAATCACAAGTGCATGTGGTAAACAACTCTCTCTCAAATATCCATTATTTATTTTCCAGAAAACAATACAATTTCCTAGTGAAATTAGGAAACTAATAATTTGTTTTAATTTTTTAATATTAAATCCTCTTATCTTCATTCAAACTCATAATAGTCACTGCATCGAGTTCATACAAGTGGCCACTGGAAATAAACCTTATTTACCAGTGTGTCATTTTTATTCATGTGGGAGTATCACTGGGCAAATTTCACAGTGCTCATGTAGAAACACTAATTAAACTTGGTGGCAATCCTGCATTGCTTCCCAAAGTCCCATTGATAAAAATCTAAAATTTACATTAAGGCAATACTTTGATGGCCAACTGAAGATTTACAAACTAATATGCAAACTTCAAAGCTTCCAGTAATGCTTTATTATTCATGATGATTTAAAACAAAAAATAACAGGCTTGAGAAAAATAAAGCTTGGTTTGAAATTAGATTTCAGTTTTAGTTGTGGGGAAAGGCCTTTCTTTCCCCTCTTGAAGCTTGTAATAAAGTGTAATGCCCCCTCTCCCTGCCCCCTCCCCTCCTCCCCCTCCTTCCCCTGCTCCTTAGGTGTCAAGAAAGATACAAAGTTCTGGTTCTTGTAGTTTCGGCAGCCTCAACCATATTTGTTTGATTCTGTTGTAGCATGTCTTTGATGTCAATCCATCTTTTTCTTGATCTCCCTCGTGTTCTTTGGCCTTCTCTTCTTTTTCGTATATGCCTTTTATAGCAGGGGTCACCAACCTTTTGGACCTCAGGGACCACCAAACTCATACTTTTAAATCCCGAGGACCACTAATACGTTTTTTTTTAAAAAAAAGATAATATATTTAATATCAAAAATATTATTATATTAGAATTAAAATTAATATTTTATAAATATATGAATATATTTTTAAAAAAATATATAAAAATGCTTCTAATTATAATAAAATCGTAAATACTTAATCATAACTTTTGGGGGAAAGATGATTTAGTACTGTTGGGATTCAAAAGAACCCACATGATGCCTGGAGACTGGGAAGGTCTGGACTGGGAGGAACCATCTCCCCCTCAAACGGAAGAAAAGCAGAGCCCCCCCCCCCAATCTGGTCTCCTGTCATCTCATATCTCCCCCAAGTCAGAGAAAACCTCTCCCTCCTTTGACAGGTGTGGCTGCCTGGAGTTGGGGGAGGGAAGGAGGGCCAGTCTGGAAGCACCGAGGAAGATGGGCTCCTAATAACTAGGCAACACCTCCCCCTACGGCCTCTGCATAAGAAGAGAACTCCCTGAGGCTAAGCTCCAGGTTTCTCCCACCGCTTCCAAGCAGGCCAAAGGAAGGGGGTTGAGCCCAGAAAAGTTCGAGCTCTCGCCTGCACAAACAGGCTGGCTATTAGGAGACCATCTTCCTCAGTGCTCTTTTGGTCTGGGCATTTGATCTCTCCCTCCTGCCCCATGCCAAAGGAAAGCCAGCCAGGCTTATCCTTCCCTCCTTCCCTTCCCCCTGCTTCCTTCCCCCCACTCAATCCAACTTCGGGGAAGAAGAGAGCATGCTGGAAATGAGCGTAGGCATTTCCAACATGCATATCTCCGGAGCTCGCCCACAATTCTTCGCCTTCCTCCAGGCCTGGCTTGCTGAGGGGGGAGAGCAGCCCTGACGTCTCTGCTGCACCCCCCCCCCCCCACAGGAAAAGAAAGTGAGCAGAAACATAGCTCTCACTGGGGCAAAAGGGTGGAGATTGGAAGGCACAGGCAACAGAAAGCGGTGCTTTTCAAAGGCGGCAGCTTCTGCCTTCTCTTGCCTGTGCTTTCCTCAACATCAGCTCTTTTGCCCCAGCGAGACCTATGTTTCTGCTCACTTTTCCTGAGCTTTCCCCAGGCAGCAATGGCTGGGGCCATGTGGGAGGGGGGGCAGCAGAGCAGAGCAGAGCACCAAGAGGGATAAGCAAACTGACACCGCCACTGATGCCCCATTCTGGACCTCTGAACTGGATGGTGAGCACAGACTTGCTCACTCCGCCCCGTCCCACCACCACTAGCTGGTACTTTTCCTACCCCGGGCCATCCCTACACCCTGCAGCCATCGAGGAAGAGGCCAGGCCAGGAGAGGCGAGTGGAAGGTGCTGGAGTGCTGCGCAAATGCAAGTAGTGCGGTGCTCCTGCACCTTCCGGCCATCTCCATCGACGCTTCATCCCGTCTGTGCTGGCAACCCCCTCTTGCTGCAACACCACCATTACCTCATCCTGGCTGGGGAAGGCTGCGCTGCTTTTTGCAGGTATGTGCCGAAGGGTGGGGGCCAGCAAGTGGGCAGGCCATGTGGGTGGTGCAGCCTTGTGTTCCCGCACAGCCTGGATTAATTGCTTTGGGGGGAGGCTTTGGCATTTCTCTGCAGCAGACCACCAAAATTTTCTCACAGACCACCAGTCGGCTGCGGCCCACCAGTTGGCAACCACTACTTTATAGTATAGAATCTCAGGACATTCTCTCCCAGTGAGCAAACTACTTAACTTGCTGTTTTTTGTATGTTGTTTAAGATTGTTTCTACTCTAATTCTTTCTCTTATGATCTCATTTTTTAATTTTATCCCTTCCAGTCACACAGGCAGTCAAACATCTCCAGTCAAACATCTCATTTTGTTAGAGGTCCAGCAAGCCAGCAATGGATAATATATTGCTGCAGAAATTACAAACCACTATATGATGATTAAAAAAAAAAAGATGAAACATGTATTGCAATGTCATGACCCAAACCCTGCCATCCCATAATTTGACACAATATATGTTCTGCATATGCCCTACTCACCCAGGGAAGCCTGTAAAACAAACAAACACATAATTGTTTATCTTCCATTTTGGGAAGTAAAATCTTAGAAAAAGAAATCTAACTCCTATTTGTTAACCTAATAAAAGTAAATACAGTGCTCCCCCTCCCCCATGATCAAAGTGTGTGATTTTGCTCACTATTGACTTTATTAGGTCACCTGCCCAACAGTTCTTCACCTTTGAGAGTCCGATGTTCTCTGCTTGGTAATCTTTTTACCTAATTGGGAGGAATTCACACCTTAATCTTTGAAACATCTGCTGGGCATTACTTGAAATTCATGGCAGTTCTGATATGCCGCAGCCCCTAGTGCAGTATTTCAAAATGCGTCCATTAAATTATCCTTTGAAGACAGCTTGGATGAAACATTTGCTATAGATTATGCTCTCCAATATTCCAGTTGGTGTTTACAAGCAGATGTTTAAAATTCAAAGCCCAAATCTGCGTTTCAAAGTTATTCTTTCTAGGGGAGAAAAATCTATCTGAGCAGAAGTTCTTCAGCCAAATGAACTTCTAATGTGGCATCTGTGGTTTTGCTTCAGACTAAAGCTCCTTTGAAAATTCACATGACCTGAAAAAAAGATTTAGAGTGATCTGTGTACAGATGGCTCTGTTTAACCTGAATGTATTTATTACAACCACATTATAATATGTTCAGGGGACCTTTTCATAGATGCAAATGCTCACCCACATTCCACAAATCCTTCCCAAATTCCCCAGTCAGAGAAAAAATCTTGACACACAGAATTTAATAATATAATCAGGCTCAGATTGGGAATCTCAGGGGAGATTCAATTCTTTGAAATTCTTTCCACAAGAAAAGAAATAAAGGCTGTCAACTTTCCGCAGCTTCAGAAGGATTGAAGGAATTTGAATGAACAGACTAGTAATCTACTTTCCATGTTTTGATATATAAGAGCAAGTAAGACATAGCCTGACTTCACACATTGTGCTAAGCCTGCAGGCTTGTTTTAATAATGACTTACTGATTATGTTACAGTAGTTGGATTTGAATGTGTGTGCATGTGTATGAATATGTGTGTGTGTGTGTATGTATGTATGTATGTATGTATGTATGTATGTATGTATGTATGTATGTATGTATCGGTAGTCCTTGATTTACAACAGTCCATTTAGTGATGCTCAAAGTTACCATGGCACTGAAAAAGTGACTTATAACCATTTTTCACACTTACAATGTTGCATCATCCCCATGGTCACATGATCAAAATTTAAAAACTGGCAACTGGTTCATATTTATGATGGTTGCAGTGTCCCAGAGTCATGTAATCCCCTTTTGCAACCTTCTCACAAGCCAAGTCAATGGGGAAGGCAGATTCACTTAACAACCTTGTTACTCATTTATCAACTGCAGATTCACTTAACAACTGTGGCAAAAAAGGTCATAAAATGGGTTAAAACTCACGTAACAAATGTCTTACCTAACAGAAATTTTGGGCTCAATTTTGGCCTACAATTGAGTGTGTGTGTGTGTGTGTGTGTGTGTGTGTGTGTGTGTGTGTGTGTGTGTGTGTGTATATATATATATATATATATATATATATATATATATATATATATATATATATATATATATATATATATATGGTATTCAGCTTTGTTCGGGTATTTTCCCACGTCATTATAGTTGTGCTTTTAAAGTTGTAGCAACGTTTTGGCAGAATCTCATCTGCCATCATCAGGCTTCTGGTTGTGTTCGTCTGTCAATCAAGACACACAAAAAAAGCCACAAAACAGAAAGAAGATATTAGAAACACCAATCAAGCAGAACACAGCAAACTCCAAGACCAATAAACACAGACCAAGACTCCCAACCAATCAGGATGAAGAAAAAAACCATTCTGGCACAGCAGTAGGCTAGCCCCAAATTTAAAACTGAAACAACTGTAAAAGTCTGACTCACAGACGAACACAACCAGAAGCCTGATGATGTCAGATGAGATTCTGCCGAAACGTTGCTACAACTTTAAAAGCACAACTATAATGACGTGGGAAAATACAAAGCTGAATACCATACATGTAAGTACCCACGAAAACTTAAGAAAACATGTGTATATATATATATATATATATATATATATATATATATATATATATATATATATATATATATATATATATATATATATATATATATATATATAATGTGTGTGTGTGTGTGTGTGTGTGTGTGTTTGCAGATTTTCACAGGTACAGGAATGCAGGTCTTGGCATGTTCGGGACTTTTCCCATGTAAGATTGAGAGTATCTTGGCGACGTTTCGATGAGGTCTCACTTGCCATCTTCAGGCTGGTACTTTCGGCTTCGTGCTTGTGCAAGCAAAGCGTGATCTGAGCTTCCATCTCTCTATAAATACTGGTGGGGAGGTTGGCTGTGTTGTTATTTCTTGATTGGTTGATGGAGTTGATGTTTGCAGATTGGTTGGCTTTTTCGTAAGAACATGTGTAGCTGAGGTATTGGCTGTGTGTTCTATCAGCCTCCTGTGTTGTAGCGACCTGGGTAATGGGCTGTGTGACGACCTTCTGAGTTCTACTGTTGTGACATCCTGGGTCTTGTGCTGTAATCTCCTGGGTCATTGGCTGTGTTGCAACATCCTGAGGTTTTGTGGTATAGCCTCCTGAGTTCTGTGATGTGATATCCTGAGCGGGTGGCTGTGATTTAAACTAACCCTTATCAACAAATGAGTCCCAGCCACAAAAACCAACACCAGACCCAAAACAACACATGACGCCACCACCAATCTCCCTCACCAGACTCAAACCCAAACCCATCCCATAGACAAAAGGCAACCACAGTCCAGAAACCAGACCATGGCTGCATCACCAGCTACCACACACCCTGACCCCCAAACTAAGCAAACTGACACATGCCATGAACATATAGCCAGACCTCAAACTCGGAGCCAAACCAAAATCCAGAATGTTACATTATATATATGTGTGTATGTGTATGTGTATGTGTATGTGTATATGAATATATATATATATCTATATATCTATATCTATATCTATTGGTTTATATAAACCACAATGGCAAGATTAATACTAATAATTAAACTGTGACTTAATATGGTGTGCAAATCCAGTCACTAGACAACATGCTATCTGTATATAAAACAACATCTAAGGCTGCCATCTTATTTCATTTATTTGGGAGTAAGTCTCATCAAACAGAACAGAACTTACTTTTGATAATAAGTAGATACAATAAAACTGCAGACTGGAATGCTTTTTTTTTTAACCCTGAATGCAAAATCTTTGGGAGACAAATAACTGCACAGTTCTCATATTATGAAGTTGGAGTTTTGTTGCTGCTGTGAGGAATGCTAGAAGCCATTTCTTTATAGTATTTTTTTCTTTCTTTTCTATTTTTCCTTATTTTTTTTTTCTTTTGTTGCACCTTTTTCTTTTTCTTTGATTTATTTCTTTCTCTTTTTTTCTTCGTTACTTTCTCACAGTTTCCATTGGCTTTTATCTTCTTGTTGAAAAGTTTTAATAAAAAAAATATACATAAAAAGAGCAATGAACTTGAAAGTTATGGCAACTTGAAAGCTTGTAAAGAATGCCCACTTTTCATATGGAAAATAGTCTATAAATTTGATAAAGGACAACTTGGTGGTCTTGTACCTTGCTCTGTGTGAAGCCTGTGTTAAAAATAGAGTTGAAATACTATTGAGTCAGGGCAGGAATCCGGATTACAACATTACTGATATATGAGTTCAAATATTTGATAATCCTTTCATTACTTCATTCACATTATTAGTGAGATTATTGATGAATAGAGGGCCCAGACCAAAGCTTGTGATATATCATTCAGTACAACTTTCCAATTTGATGAGAAGCTACTGGTGAACAGTAGTTCATTTTAAACAAGCTCTACATACATTTACTGTTTATCTCATCCATGCCACATACAGGGTACCTTGTTACCAGGGGTGGGATGCTGCCAGTTTTCACTGGTTCTAGCAAACTGGTAGCGATGGTGAGCAGTTGACCCCAACCAACCACCCCTGCCCTTTCCTGTGCTTTATTTCCTTGTTTGTGAATTCAGCTGATTTGCACGCTTCAGCTGTTTTTACTCAGCAGCGCTGAACACAAGGTCAGTTTTGAAGATTAAAATTGAAGGTTGATGGATACTGCACATGCGCACAAAACAAAGCACGCTCTCATAGAACCGGTAGTTAAAAAGGGTGAATCCCACTACTTCTTGTTACATAATCAGAATATGATTTTATGATTGCATGGAAGAAGTACAAGGGACAAAATATGCATTGTGAAGTCACTTAAATATTTGTGTCAAATATAAGTACATGTAAAATATAAGTATATGTAAGTACAAAAGGCACAGTTTGTCTTCAGCCATCATGATACACATTTTGTTTTTCATTGTCAGGTGTGCATGGATGCCTATAATAAGCAGAATTTTAAAAACACATGTATTTTTATTTTTATAATATAAAAAATGAGAAAAAAGACTACTGAAAAGTAGAAAACAATATATTTGGAAGGAAGGAAGGAAGGAAGGAAGGAAGGAAGGAAGGAAGGAAGGAAGGAAGGAAGGAAGGAAGGAAGGAAGGAAGGAAGGAAGGAAGGAAGGAAGGAAGGAAAAGAGAGAGAGAAAGAACTTAACATCACAACACAACCACATATATTTCAAAAGATATTAAAAGTAATTTAAGTTTTTAAACAACAAATTAAACTTTGCCCACAAGGAATGACATTTATCTGTCTTATCAATGAAGAACCAATTCAAAGGCTAACAGTGAACACTTCTCTTCCATCCAGATTTTTAAGCCCAGTGGCCATTTCTTGCTAACAATACAAAATTATATTTTTTGTTACTCTCAAGCTCAGTAAGGTCAATTTTTTAATAAATCAATATATTCCAAGTTTTGGGTATATAACTTAATATCACATCAATGCCTTTGAATTGTTTTTTTTTTCCAAAATATTAATAAAAGTAATGTGAATATTAAATCAAAATGAGACCTCAATTTAGCAGGCTAAAAGCATACATGAGTCTTATCAAATTTATTACTTTTCCAACATAAAAGGATTGATATTCAACTCTTTTTTCAATACCCACTAAGATGTACAATAAATATGAACAAGAATCACCTGCTAAATTAGTTTCAGTTTAAGAACATAAAATATGTTATATTTTTTAAAAGAACACAAAATCCTTTGGTTTGTTAAAATGGGATATTCTACCTTTTCAGTCCACAGTACTTGTAAATTACCAATATCTATTTGAATGATATTCTTCAATTTTAACTGAACATGATGGCATTCTGTAATTAGATCCAAATTCTTTTTGCAATTACATCATCTTTTGAAATAGTGTTGTATAGTAAGATAATCTATGTGATTTATTCATTTTTTTACATAGGTACTCTCCCTCCCTCCAAAATTGCCTGCAAATTTTAAATTAGGTTTATATTAAAGTATGTTTTCATATGAATAGGGATCATTTTAAATTTCTACTCCAAAATCTTCAGAATGTGTCATGCTACCTTTAATGGCAGAAGAACAACTATATTTCATCTAAAATAAGAACCAAGCTCCTGCCAAACTGTTAGAGCAGTAAAGAACCGATTGTCTAGAGGAGCCCATGTTGGGTTTTGAAACAAAATCACTGGGATTCCACAAAAAGCAGAAGTCAAAATATAAATCCAATGGTAATCATGGTAAAAATAATGAGATCAGGTCTGTCTGGCAAGGCTTATTCTTGACAAATCAATGCTGAGTTGAAGTCTCCCAGCATTCAGCTTCAGTAGAGGTCCATGGATTTGAGACTTATGAGAGATGGAAGAAAATCTATCACTGTCTTTCTTCTCCTTATGCATACTTTTATCTGTGCATGTCCTTCCATATATTTTTCCTTAAACCAAATTATCATTAAATTCTGTTTTCAGAGAAGTTTATCCAGGCTTGTGATCATTTTGTTGCTCTTTTCCTCTTATTTCCCAGCTGACTATATTGTTTATACTGTTTGGTTATCAGAATAAGTGTGTGTGTGTGTGTGTGTGTGGTATGTAAACTTATCAACATGTTAATTTTTAATATGATTTATTTGGGCCTATGTGTTGCATCAACATAGTCACTTTGTTTTTTTTTATCCTGGGATTAAATTAAACATGCTTTATGAATACAGCCAATGAGTTATTCATCAAAACTCCAAGGCTGTTTTCTGGCCAGTTCTAATTCTGACCCTACCAGTATATATGTAAATTATTTTGTTTCTTTTGCCCAATCTTTACACTGAACTTCTTTGCATAACCCTCATTTATATAATTAATTAATATTCTGTCTTTACTATTTTTACAAATAAAGCAAGGCAGCAAACACATCCTCCTCCTAATTTCCCACAACCACAACCCTGTGAGATAGGTTGTGTTGAAAGAGAGTAACTGGCCCAAGGACACCCCGTTGGCTTTCATCAATAAGGTGGACTCTTAACTCACAATCTCCCAATTTTTAGCTTGCTGCCTTAACCACTAGACATAAACTATATACAAATTAATGAGGGGTCCTTGGTATACTCTCTGAGCTTGATTGTTTTCTTGCAGACATTTCATTACCCAAACTAGGTAATATCATCAGTATTCAGTGCTCAGGAGCACTGATGACATTATCTAGTTTGGGTAATAAAACTTCTGCAAGAAAACAACCAAGCTCAAAGAGCACCAAGGACCCCTTTCTTCAACCCTGAGCTACAAATATTCTCCTTTATTGATACAAATTAATACATGTAAAAAAACCATGAAACTAGATAATGATTCATAATAATTAAGCCTGAAATGCCCTATAGAAAAATGATATTTCCAGATGTTACTAAGTGATACCAAGGCACAACCTGGAATTTTATGGAGATGCTATTCCCCCAGAAAAGTGGGAATACACTACTCCCCCAAAGGTGGAAATTACCGCCAACAAATATTGTTTTGAATCCGCCAAATTCTAATCTCATAACTAAGAACACAGTTTAGCTTAGCCTGGTGCATACTCAGCATGGATGGGTCTACCCAGACAATGGAGTCCTGAAAGTACCTAGGAACTAAGCTGATGAATAACTAACCAATGAAGGTTAGTTAAAACTAGCACGTGGAATTGCACTCTTAAACCTATGGTCAACCTAGGTAGTGTCTTTAAAACTGTTGCTTTCTGACTTCAACAGTTCTTATTTGTCAGCATGCATACTACTGAGCTTTGCACAATTCCATTTTCCAGGCAGGTATTCATTTGTTGTGTCCAACCAGGGGTGGGATCCTACCAACATAACAACCGGTTTGGTGAGTGCATGCCAAATGCACGCTACGCACGCATGCGCACTGTTTATAAATCACCGGCTCCTGCAAGCATTCACCTTCTCCTGCTGATGTGTGGTACTCAGCTGTGCAGCACAAAGCAGCTGAGATGGAAAAAGCAGGGAATAAAGCACAGCCTAGACCCCGGGCAGGAGGATGGGCCAAGCAGAAGACCAGAAGATTGTCACAGCGAAGCGGTTCAGTGTCAGCTGCTCTTCAGAGCTACCGGTTCTTTAAAACCAGGTGAACTGGTAGAATCCCACCCCTGTGTCTGACCCATTGTGACCTCATGGACAACATTCCTCCAGGCCTTCCTGTCCTCTACCATCTTCTGGAGCCCATGCTTACTGCTTCATATACTCCCCAAAATGAATATATAGGCAAACAAAACAAAACACTGGTTCCCTTTGTCAAATTGTGTGGGACGTAAAATTATTTTAGTATTTATTTGATTTGTCAATCGCTTACAAGATACAGGTATAAGAATAAAACATAGTTTTGAATACATGAAATAGATACTTATAAGAAAAATAAAAAGAAACAATAGGACAGGGACGGTAGGCAGGATTGGTGCACTTATGCATGCCCCCTACAGACCTCTTAGGAAAGGAGATGAGGGGTTTGGGGAAGAAACCACAGAGTCAGGCAGAGAATTCCAAACATTGACCACTCTGTTGCTGAAGTCGTATTTCCTGCAATCAAGTTTGGTGCGATTTACCTTGAGTTTGTATCTATTGTGTGCTCTTGTATTGTTATGGTTGAAGCTGAAGTATTCATCTGCAAGTAGGACATTGCAATGTATGATTTTATATACTATATTTAGA
This sequence comes from Notechis scutatus, assembly GCF_049901735.1. Taxonomy (NCBI): domain Eukaryota; kingdom Metazoa; phylum Chordata; class Lepidosauria; order Squamata; family Elapidae; genus Notechis; species Notechis scutatus. Next base: position 39,842,878 of record NC_142011.1, on the reverse strand, counting down.
TTGGACCGGAGGCGGCGTAGTTCTAGGTTTTCTAGGTCTAGAGTTTCAAGTCTGGTGGCATAAGGTATTCCGCAATGAGTAGAGGAGCGGAGAACTCTTCTTGTGAAATATTTCTGGACTTTTTCAATTGTGTTAATATCAGATACAATATTATGAGTATGCTTCTTTTTCCTGTAGCATTGAAATTGATCCTTGTATAGATGATGTGTGTTTTAGAACATTTTCACCATTATTGATTTTATCATTGAGACAAACTCAGTTAAGTTTTCAAGCAGCTGCAGATTTACCAGGAAGACAGTTTTTAAAAGCCTTAAAGCAACATACTCAATATTGCATCAATTAGTTTGTTTGAAGGATGATGAAGTACCACAGACTTCAGCCTAAGAGTAGCCACATGGAAAGCAAGTATTTCAATAAATTTAAAAAGGCCTTATGCTGTAGATATGAAGAAGCCTATATGAGACAAAGGAGAAAAAGAAAAGGAAAAAAGTTGCATATGGAACTCTTTCCTGCCTTTTATCTGTTTTCATAAGATACTTCCAATCACACAAATATGTACATTTTGAAACATCAACTTTTGGGATAAGGTTCATTAAGACTGTCATGTATTACTATTACATATGATGGATGCAGGGAATGTGCAACGGTCTCCTTTTCTTTCTTGCACACCCTGTAACTTTGTGGCATTTAAGAGCTGACACAGCTAGGCAAGGTAAGTAATCCATGGTTTGTTGCCACTGAATGTTTAATGTGTTTCTTCAACCAAAGATCTTTCTCACCAGCAATAAAACAGTGAAGAGTGAAACACCACTGATTTTTTTTATACTCCTTGCTTTGTCAGTCTCTTTGGTAAAACCCCTACTGGACCTTTCTTCCATTCTGGTGACATAATAATTTCAGTTTACCAGTCTTGTGGAACTAGTAGCATTTTTCACAAATCTATAAGAGGTAAAAAAAAAAAATCCAATTTACCTATTTATTCCTATTCTTGCTCAACAGACTATTAAAAATAATTGGTACAGCTTTATCTTAAACTTCAAACAAATAAATGTGTCTCAAGAATTTCTGTTTAAAAGCAGCACAGACTTGGGTGTATGAGGAACTAACTATGTCTCTTGCTGTGAATGAGAGTCTGCAAAAGCATTCCATGTTCAGGACCATTTGAACAATTGTCCCAAGAAGGACTACTATCACTGCTAAGCTGTGCTTCCAACCATGACAGAAAACCCAGGAGGTTACTATGGTCAAAGGCATCAAGAAATCTAAAATCCAGGTCTTAATGTAGATCATGAGTGTCAAACTCATTATGTCATGTTGTTGTCACATGATGTTTCACAATGCTTTTTCTATTTGTGAACTGGGAATGGGTGTGGTCGGCATGTGACACATCCAGCCTGCGAGCCACCAGTTTGACACCCTCGTGTAGATGATGAATATGATATGAGTCAGCAGTGTGCAGCAGCAGCCCAAAAAGCTAATGCAATCCTAAGTTGCATTAACAGAGGGATGCAATCGAGATCAAGTGAGGTACTAATACCACTCTATAAATCCTTAGTAAGACCACACCTAGAGTACTGCATCCAGTTTTGGTCATCACATTATAAAAAAAGATGTTGAGACTCTAGAAAAAATTCAGAGAAGAGTAACCAGGATGATTAGGGGATTGGAGACTAAGGCAAATGAAGAAGAGTTACAGGAACTGGGCTTGGCTAGTCTAGTGACGAGAAGGACCAGGGGAGACACCATAGCAGTCTTTCAATATTTGAGGGGCCACCACAGAGAGGAAGGGGTCAATCTATTTTCTAAAGTGCCTGTAGGCCAGACAAGGAATAATGGATGGAAACTGAACAAGGAGAGATTTAACCTGGAAATAAGGAGAAACTTTCTGACAGTGAGAACAATCAACCAATGGAACAGCTTGCCCTCGGAAGTTGTGGGAGCGCCATCACTTGAGACCTTCAAGAAGAGATTGGACTCCCATCTGTCAGAAATGGTGTAGGGTCTCCCGATTCGGCGGGGGGTTGTACTAGATGACCTATAAGGTCCCTTCCAACTCTGGTTATCTATTATCTGATGACAATTATAATGATGATTAGATTTTTAATCCTGCCTTTTAAATATGTAGTTCCAGGTGGGAAACATAAGTATTCCTGCTTCCTATTTTTCTCCCAGCAACAATCTTATGAGATAATCATCTATTAAAGTTACCAGTGCAACCTCTTTCCCATAGCCAGGCCTCAAATAATCCATTCCTTTACAGAATTATGCAGCTGCAGCTCACCATTATCAAAAACATTGCCTAGAAAGGAAGATTGGAGACTGGGTGATGTTGGTTACAAATGGTCAAATCCAAGAAGAGCCTCCTCAGGAGGGAATCTTCCTTCCAAAGATTGTGCACTTCCCTTACAGAGATATTGACTCTTACCTGGATGCAATTTCAAATGTATTCTTATTCTTCCCAAAGAAATCAGGGATGTGGGTCTAAAACTAGTAGTGGAGATCATGCTATAGATCATGATACCTATATCTTCAGACTCAACAAACCTAAATGATTTCCAACACAAAAGGTTGCCCCAGTTGCCTCCTCCAACTCTGCCCTCACAAATACTGGCCAGATTGAATTTGAACAATTTTATCCATGAAATGTTGCCTCAAGATCTCACAACAGCTTTTTGGAAGATTTTATTTCTATCACCTAAAACAGGGCCACAGGTGCACAGACAGCTCACATTACAGGCAGAGAAATAAGAACATTTTGCTACTAAAATTAGCATCAGTTTTGTTCCAAATTTTAAGGAAGGGAGAATAAATGAAGAAACAATTACATCTGTGTCTCTAGTCCCAGAAAATCATAACAATTCTAGAAGGAACTCAGAATGTAGACCCAATGTTCATTTAACAGTGGCTCTGGTTTTTTGTTTTTTTTGTTGTTGTTGTTGTTTGGTTGGTTTTTTGGTATAAAACACTTCCTTATTTTAGAAAGATTACAATTCAAACAAAGTTGACTATGTCTTATTAAATAAGCATTGGTCCAAAAATATATAGAATCATTTGTGAAAAATCTTTAGAGATTTTAAATTTTATTTCAGATTTCTGTAATTTACATAGGCCAGAGATATGAGCTGCTCAGCATATCAACGATCCCATTACTGACCTGCTTTTTTTTAGTTAACACCAGGAGGAGAGATCACTTAAACAAACTAGCTCTTCCTATTCTGCTTTCCAGAGCAGTGTGCCATTTTCTTTCCAAGCACAAACCACAAAGTTTTGTGCTTTGACCTTAATAAATTGTTACCCGCTTGTGTCTTGCTGCTAAGCAGCTTAGCAAGGCAAAACAGCTTGCTTTCTAGGTGGATTCCCTGTGGTCTAGCTATGTGTTATTTTCCTTATTATACCTCTGTAATGGTACATGGGATTTGGGGAAATAGGGGTGGGGGAGAGGCTTCCTAGGAAATGATTAGATAAGACACAGCGCAGCCAATAGCTGATAGTGGGCTATGCCCTCCTTATTGCTATTTTTGCTCATCACAGGTGGGGCCATGAGAAATCTCTCAGATGCTGTAAGAATTGAATTTTGATTATTAAACTTATTAAAGTCTGGACATCTTCTTTCAAGTTCACCTTTTTCAGTATCTTCAGTATCTGAACTGCAAATGCTAATTTAGCTGGCAACATCAAATTTGGGCCTCATTTAATAATTCAGGGAAAAGAAAACGGCAAAACAAATCAGTCTATCAAAATGTATGAAATTCTAAATTCTTTTTGAAAAAAGAAAATATCAGATCTTCCCAGGTGAGGTAACCTTTTGACAGGATATAACTCTTCCCTCTTGGTATATTTCAGTTAACTCCCCTAATTTTTAGATGTCAGTCATTACAGATTAGGAATTCTAGAGTTGTAACCCCAATGTGAATGAAAGACTGTAGGTTAAGGAAGGCTGAACTAATTGACTGGGAAAGTGAGAAGACTCAAAGAAGCTGATTTGCTGTTTGTTCATCTTGAAAGGGTTGATACAGTTTTCAGAAAATATCTATCTTGGCAAATGTGGAGTTTTCCTGCTTTTGTAAAAGGTATCAAGTAATGCACAAGCAAAGTTACACAAACCCAAACACAGGCCACATGGTTCATAAAACTGTACAAGCTTAGAGCGGGGTGATATACTGAATCCTTAATTATCTTCTGCAATACAATGAGCATTGAGGCAGAATTAAAACTACACCACAAGTCACCAGAAGCAGTCATTTAGAAGTTCTCTATTTGCTTGAGTCATTAAATGAAATAAAAGTCACTTCAGTAGCCATTTAATTTGGTTGTTTCTAGTCGTTCATGCTCCCTGATTGCCACTAATCACTCTCCCTTAGTGGATAAAAAGACAAAATGCATGTCCAAACTAGAATGGACAAGGAGGATCTGATAGAAAGTCACTAATAATGACTTTAGATAAAGAATTCGAGATCACAAAATATCAAGATCTGTAAACTGAAATGGTTGGTTGTTCCTAGTAAAAGAAGCCTCACATGGGGAAATATTTCACAGTCAAGAGCTGACATTTCTGATTATCATTAGAATTATTTGAAGCTTTAAATGGATGCTTTGCATCAACAATACTTCTTTGAGGAAAGCAGTCTTTTGAAGTTGTTGTACAAAGGAAGACGCCCCTCACTTCCAAAGAATGAAGAAGCAAAGCTGTCACATTGCTTCACTTCATATTGTTCATCAAGCCTCTTTTGGCGACTAATGGAGTCCTGGGGGATGAATGATATAATGTAATTCAGTGTTTCTCAACTTCAGCAACTTTAAGAAATGTGGACTTTAACTCTCAGAATTTCCCAGCCAGCATGTACAGTATGCTATCTGGAATTCTGGATGTCTAAACATGTTAAAGATGCCAAGTTTGGAAAACATTCCTTTGGTAATTAAACAAAAACAAAAACTAGCTGCATTCAAATCACCTTTTTTCCCCTCTGTAATCTTTCACTGAACCCCCATTAAGTTCTTATGGAATCCAGTTTGAAAAATTCTGGCATAAACTACAAAAGTTTCCCATTGATTATTTAACAGTATGGGAACACCATGTGGGAGTTCTTCATTTTACTATCTACTTTCTGACTTTTACATGTTCAGATGTTTTATTTTTTAGTTTTTGCTCGACGGAAGATAAATATAAGTTTGAAGGATAGTGGATGGTGAGGTCTCCTGGGCAACTCATGTGAGCCATTATGATAATAGAGCCACATTAAAGGTGTTGTATGAGATGACAAATGCAAATGTGCCTGTGTCATTTATTACAGGAAATGGCCTTGGAGGTTATTATTCCTTTGTTCACTCAGCAAGAGAAAAATGCTTTGAATGTGCACTTGTAAAAAAGATTACTGTGTTAATTCACTAATCCTTCAATTGCTATGAAACTCGTTGTTCTTCTGTAGTGAATAATCAGCATTAATTCTGGAAGTTTCCTCTTCTCCCACTTCTCCCCTTATTCCAATAAATGTCACAAAATCATTTATTACGCTAAAGGGACAGACTGTGTACTCTAATTTGATTTCCTCACCTCTCTCCCTCCCTCCTTTTCGATCTCACTGTCTGAATGTATATGACCTGCAAAATCCCTTGAGAAAAATAGACATTTTTTGCCCCTTATTTTTAGAAAATTACATTGCTGAAAATACCAGTAAAGGTGTTTTTTTAAAGGCTTCAAAAGCAAATGAAGCTTAAATGTCTTGCCTGTATTGTCTATCAGATGCTCTGTTGCAGAGACTGAATAATGCTCTAGTGTCAGGTAAACATATCCAGGGGTTGAGGAGAGAGAGAATATGGCCACATTTTGTTCCTAGTGCCAAGAAGCATAATGTCTAATTCATCGTGACAATTTTGCCCTTCTTGAGTTTTTAATTTTTTTTCAATCTGATGCCCTCTTTCTTCTCAGAGAAAACCAGGTCAAAGATGGCAACTTTTCTAGTAATCTTGTACAATGGGTCCATTCCCAAATCACACCAAACATCATAGGAATGTTCGTTCTCAAGATTTCAAGGATCCCATACCAGGGTTTTGAAAAAACTCATGACAAATCTTCCATAAAAATCTTGGTTATCCTTCAATAAGGTTTCATATGTTTTTAAATTTAATTTTTTAAAAGAAAATTTTAAAAAATCACTTAACTTAATTTTTGAGTGTTTGATATCTTTCAGATCAATTAATATTTAAAGGCTTTGGGCAGCAAACTGCTAAACCCTTAATTGACTTACTAGAATTTTATAGAAACTACAATTTTCTAGCACTGGAAAAAAAAGTGTTAAAACATCCTTAGTAGCTTCTTAATTAAGTGTCCTTGAAAACTTTAAATATGCATTCTCTTACTTTTTTGTTTGCTGTCCATGCTATTCCTTTGAGAAGTCAGAAATAATTGGATTAGAAAGAATCAGGAGGAAAATAACTGCATTTACAGTATATTATTTATTATTGTTAATTTAACTATGTTTCCAATATTTGATTTTTTAAAAACTAAATTAAATTTAGTTTCAGAAACTTTTCCAAACTTCATTTTAGTTCTATAATTTTGCATATTACTACTGAGCAAACCTTGTACCTATATACTTAGAATCTTAAAATAAAAGAATAGGTACAAAGTTCTAGAAAGCATAAGGTTGCACAGTTCTTTTTATGGTAAACATTTTATTCTCTGTTCTCTGAATACTATTTTAAACTCTCCTAGACTCAGAAGAAATAATCAATGGGAGGCTATGAAAATGGAAGAGTCTACAATGATAATTACTTCTTGAAATGATATGCTCTTAAAATATTAATATTAAAAGTAACTCAGCAAATGTGAAAATCCTATTTTTGGAATCTGAAGGATAAATCTCTAGTTTTAATGAAGAAAAGAATGACAACTAGCTGTTTACTGAAACTTTTACTGTCTCAGCAAAGGATATTCAGTGTACCATGACTGGAGGTGAAGTAACCTACATTCTTTATAAATGGTTAAAGAACAGAAACATAAACTGATATTCATTTTTCAACAATGCAGAGAGCAAAACAGGATTTTATATTTAGATCCAGTCTGTACACACCTAAAGGAAATCATACTAATTCTGTTGCAGGAGAAGGTCAAGGTTTTCATCTGTACTAAATGTGCATTATGCTGCTCCTAAATATAGCAATAGAGATAGAGTTTATTTTCTTTTATTGTGGCTTGGGTTCTAGTACAGCCTTATCCCTTACCTTCATACAACTTTGTTCAGGTCAAAAGTCTGATTGGCATATTTGAAGCTGAAGTCCAAAAATGGGTGGCTCCATTCAATTTGGCAACACAAGTTGCAGTTGTGTAGAAATACTTAAAATAATTTCCATCTAGTTCAGTTTTTCCCAGTCAGATGCCTCCTAAACATTTCGGAAATTATTCCCGGTAGGGGACAAAGAAAGTTATGTGCTATGAGATTAGAGGACACAATATGCAACATATTTATAAAAAGGGATGGGGTTTTGAGATACAGTAATTTTAAAAGTAATTTTTTTCCCTTGGAAATCTACTAATTGTCAAGCGCCAGGGAAATCAGGAGATTCAGGCAATTCAAAAGGGTATAAAGATTGATTACACAGTTAAGCTCTCTGTAAGAATCCGAACTGCTAACGGTTAAAGAATTTGCCAATAAATAAGGAATTCACACTGGGGTTCGACTTAAATCTCTTGTGGATGAGAAAGGACTCATAACTGATGATGAGTCTGCACTCTCCCTCGGGCTCATCCTGATCATGTCCTACATTAAAGTCCAAATTATCACAATGCAAAAGACATTGTTCCACAGCCAAAAGTTTTGCATCATAATTCCCACCTGTCCCCAATGGCCAGTGGTCAAGTACTGTAGGAACTGTAGTCGATGACAGACTTAGTTTGTTTAGTCTTAATCAAGAAAGAAGAAAAACTGAAACCAGGAAACCAAAATGGTATCAAAGCAGCAGGGACATAAGTAGCAAGAAAACAAATACAAATTTTAAAAAGTTATTATTTAGTCAATTGGATATAGGGAAAACATTTCTGCCTCTGGCAAATTTAAATATTAATGGATAGCTATTTGGTGCATCTCTTTAGTGTCAGCCCAAGGCATTTTCTGACTAAAGAAGAGCCAGAGAATGTATCCCTTCTCACTCACTTTCCACCCACACCAAATATGGCCACATTTTTAATCTATCTTGCTTATTATTTGGTAACACACACATATATATTCTGAGAAAATTTATATAGGATTGGATCGTAAGCTAGGGCCAAGCAGGATTTTTTTTCCATGGTGCCAGAGGATACTTGTTTACTTATTACATCTCTAACTCTGAAGAAACTGGAAGCAGAGTCCTACATTATGTTTTCACTGGCTTGCTTTAACCCAGGGGTGTCCAACCTTGGCAACTTTAAGACTTGTGGACTTCAACTCCCAGAATTCCTCAGCCAACAAAGCCACAAGTCTTAAAGTTGCCAAGGTTGGACACCCCTGCTTTAACCAAATAAAAAGTAAAGTCATATTGCAAAATATTGTGATACTGCAAAATAACATAAAAGTAGCAACTTGAATTGTAGTATTTGTGATTCCAGGAGGTCTTTAAAAGAAGAATAAGAAGAAGCTACATCTGGAATATTTGATCACCTGGTTTTGATCTTCTGTGAATCACCTAATCCAATTTACATTTTTCATTTGAAGATCTTAATCCCACCTGCACTTTCACTGGGAAGCCTCTGAACTTCTCTTGTGGATTAGCTTTTACACTCCTCACCCCTTCATTAAGTTTATTTGTCCTTAAGGGCAGTTTCAAAGAATTAATGAGAGAATTTCTCCTAACCAGCACTTCTTCCTTTTTTTTCTTTTCTACAGTCTCATTAGTATTCAGAAACACTGCCTTTAGAGCTATGTTTTCAAGGTTAAAAAAAAACTGATGGCAAGTAAGATTTCTGGTCTGAAGTTTTCCTTTGAAATCTTTTTACAAGCCATTGGAGAATCAACCAGGCAGTAGAGCAATGCTCAGAATACTGACATGAGAAATCAGTATTCAAACTATTTTCCAGTTTTCATACTAACTGCATTTGGTACCCAATTACATTTCCATTGATTTCTTTAATGCGGGTTTTGGCATCCCACCAAAATGAGAAAGAAATAACATTTTTCAACTTATTTAAATAAATACCTATTTTTAATATCCCATTTCACATTGTTAATTAGTGTTTTTAATTTTGTACGGAGGCGTAAACAATACCAACATGCAAACAGACTGTGTGCCTTAAATCTGTTCTAAGAATGAAAGAAAAATCATGGAAAATAAGATCAAAAAGTTATGTTATTCAGCATTGTGTTTAGGTAATAGTCATTCACAACAGAATCCCACAAACTAGAAAAGAAAAGGCATTCTTCCATTCATGTTTCCTAACAACTACTCTTGAGATGTGTAATACTCCAGTACAGGATGCAATATTTTTAGGATGATTTTTAATTACTAGTAGCCTTGTCATCCAATAATCTTTTTTTAAGCTGCCAATTTAACAGCTATTGCTGGTAAATTCAGTAACTCCAACAATCATTTCAAGAAAGACCAACCAGAACTGTTTGATTGGAACAGTTAACAAATATAGTAAATCAATCAATGAACACTTACATGCTTCCATATAGTGTCAACAAATAAGCCTGTTTTCTATCATACTCTATTACAATCTACTATAGTCTCTACTTATAAATTATCTTCTTTTTGAGACTAAAACACCTTGACTTTGATGACACATAATCAATCAAGATATTGTCAATTTGCTTCCTAATAATGTTTAAGCATTTTGTGTATAAGTGTGTGTGTGTGTGTGTGTGTGTGTGTGAGGGAGGGAGGGAGGTGAAGAGACAGAAAGAGATCAGCAACTGCACAATGACAATGTAATTCCAATGTTCCTTTGTAAAATGATTATTGTAACTAGATTCCATCACATATGGTAAGATTTTTACTCCCAATAAGTATCACATTATAGAAATTTACAATAAGTTATATTGTCACCATAATACCAGGTGTACAAGTTTTGAGATACCCTTTTGATCCTATCCACTATTCCATTTAAAAAATAATTAATCATTCTGCTTGTCAACAACTTTAGTCTCATCAGTGCTCACCCAACTCTAAATCATTAAGTATCATGCTAAAAGTATCAATTGCAGTGTGTTATAGTAGTTAAACCATAGGACTAGGCTGAAGAGAATCTATTAAGACTTGGTTCAAGAAAATAGGGAGAGCATGGAGCAGCTAATACAACCTGGCTTAAAGAGTAATGTTCTAGTAGTAAAAGTGGCTAGAGAAAAGGTAGAATATTAAATCTATCAAATACATAAAAGCAGTTCTTAGGACCTTTCTTACCATCATTGTGTCACTTTCTTTTGGTTCATTTTCCTATTCTTTAACCAATTACTAGTTCATAAAATACTTCTTTCATTCTGTAATGGTTAAGAGGATTGTATAAGACTTTCGAATTTCAGCTAAACAGTCATTCCCATCCATGTGTTTGTTGGCTTCTCAAAGATTCTTGAGACATTATTGAACTAGGACTGTCCATTGCAGCAGCCATGTCAAGTATTCTTCAGCAACTCTTATCTACTCATTCATTAATTTTAACTTTAACATTTTCCACCAATTTAAACAAAACTTTAATATGAACGCCCTATAAATTTCTACAATATAAATACATCCATGCACATATGCTTTTAAATTATTATTTGTTTTAGAAAACAAATATTGAAGTTAATAATAATTGGATAGTTTTCCTTAAATTGCATGTATTTTGTCACGAATATCCATTATTAAGTTAATGTGGGCAATTTTTTTTCAGTTCAGAGTTATATCAGGACTTGTTAAGGAATTGCACAACTGCTGTCCATATGAAGCCTGAGATACTAACACAAACTTGTAATCTTTTATATAAGTGTCATTTATATAAAATAGTATATAAAATTTATATACTATATTTAGCATTCAAACGTACAGCTGTCTTTGTCTTTTTTCCAGAAAAACATAAGATAGTCAAGAATATTAGGAGGCAAACTAAGCAGTTTACAGAACACCTGGAAGGGTAGCAACAACAGAGAAACTCCTTTTTTATACTTACAGCAACCAATCATAGTGTAGATTGCGTCATGTATGAGTCAGCATTCTCTATCTAACTAATCTACAACTTTGTGTTCTGTACACCTCACTGTTCCAGCTAATCCAATATTGTAACAGGACTCTATGCTGGGGGTTGCATAGTGCCAAGGTTGACGAAAGAAATGGCTGGGTCCAATCCCCTAGAGAAGATTAGAAACTCATTCTCTCTCTTATATATCTTTTTTTCCTTTTCAATACATGAAATCAAATCAAGGGCCTCCCATTCGTGATTTAAATATGCACATAGCTATTAGCCATACTCTTGGTATTGGATATTGCACTCAGTAATCTCTGAAACCTTACCTGGAACAGGAAGATCTTACAACACCAATTCATACCATCATTATCATCCATCCAGATCCATGGAATAAGTTTTACGTTGGGCTCCCTTAGCTGACCATATAGAGCAGGGATGTCAAACTCACATCTTCACAGTGATGTCACATGACATATCGTGACTTTTTTCCTCTTTGCAAAACCAGGCATGGGTGTGGTCAGCACGTGACACATCCGGCACACAGGCCATGAGTTTGACAGCCCTTGACATAGAGGTTCCAGTTATCCAGAATGCAATGCCCTTGCTGTTAGTGGGTATTCTTGACATGAGCAGATCACGTCATGATCTAGGCCTGCACTGGCTTATCAGGTTCTAAACACAACTCAAAGTGTTGCTTTTGACATTCAAAAGCCTACATGACTTGCTGCCAAGATATCTCCTGGCCAGTCTTTTCTATCCAATTTTGACTTGCCCCACACAGGGAGAATCTCCTTACAGTTTTCCATTTTTGTGAACTAAGAGAGAAAGAGCCCTACAGATACTATTTTTGCACTGGTATGCCAATATTATGGGATTCTTTGCCCAATAAAATTCAATACCTCCCACTTCATTGGACTTTAGAATGCTACTTAGAATTGTTTAAGAGAACTTTGATTCTTAAGTAATGTGTCCTTTTGCAGTACTTTGTTCTTTCTATAATTTTTATTTTATGTTTCTAATTTTATGGCCTTTTATGTTTGCTTACATAATGTATATTATATTGTTGATGTTTTAATGGTACAATAGTGTTTTAAGTTCTGAGTCAAAAATATTGAATCAATATGAAATTATCTCATCAATGATCTTTCTTGCTCAATTTACTGCAACTTATATTAATTCTCCATTCTCTTAGCAATAAGCTTGCATGTCCTTTTTTACTTGGGAAAATACTGGTGACTGAAAAGAGGTGCTTGGTTGCAGTGAATGTGCTCTGCTATTAAACTATGATCTGTTCCTAAATGCAATCTGTAGTATCCTATAGTTGGACTAAACTGCTGTGGACTTTATAATGGGAAATCAGAATAGTTTAAAATAACCCATTTAAATAAGAGTAGCAAAGAAATAAAGCAATGGATAAACCCTCTAATAAAATCTCTCACAAGAAAATGAATCACTCAGGGTATGTTTTCCAACAAGAACTTTTTCAGTCTATTATTAGTCTTGAAAGGTCTTTCAATATGCTATATAGAGCCAATTATATGCATTGTTTCTATCTCCTTTTCATTCCTGATGTCATGTATTGTGAAAGGCATAATTAGAATCTATCATTGTTAGAAGAAAAGCGGCATAATTAGCAATGAAGAAATAAATCTGTTGGTCTTTTTGTCCTTAAGCAGGTGATTTGAATTAAGGTAATGTTTTTTGATAATCAGTAGCCAATAAAGAAAATAAATGTCACTCGTGTGGTGGGTACACAGCAAAAGCAATAATGATCTAAGCTCATGACTGCAGTCATTTTACTAATAGGGATTCAGAGATAGACATTTATATCTCAGTACGTAACATCAGAATTTCATGCTAAAGCACAGATTCTTGCCTACTGAATTGAACTGAATATTGTTTGTTTGTTGTATTCATATATGGACATTCTTTCAAATCAAACAACATAGCTCTTACCATTAAACTTTATCCTCAGATTAATTTTGTAAGATAAAATGGACTTATAATAAGTTATCCAGTGAATCTAGAAACTAGTAGAACTTCTCTAATCTAGTTCAGTGTTTTAACCCTAGAGCTATACTAGCTCCATTGGTTAATGAAATTCATATATTTTTAAAGAACATTTTAATTCATACAAAATTACACCATATTCTGGTGATGCAAAAGTATTACATCCCTTGAAGATATTTTAAAACTTCTTTTCCACATACTAAATCTCAGTTCTGGCAAATAACATGTCTTTCCAAATGCCCTTGCAAGAATAACAGAGAGGAAAAACACCGTAGTGATTTTATGAAAGCTACTATGGATGTAATCAAGTATAGCCTAATTCTCTAGCACTTCCCTCTCCCACACTTGTGCCCCATCTCTTTTATTATACTAGATGAAAGATAGATGCCTATCTATCTGTTTATAAAATGTGTTGGGAAGAGTTAAATGGACTCTAAGACCTTCTATGGTAGAATATTTTCTGGTATATATTGCTTGGTTCATCACTATTCATGTTGGTACAAAGGTATTGACTCTTCTATCTTATGAACTGGAGCCCATGCCTTCTAAATTCTCATAGGGAAAAACTGTTTGAAATATAGACAGTTCTTTAAAATTGAGTTCAAAATCAATGTTCAATCATCTGAAATTGGAAAAATGGATTCAAGAAGTTAGGGTGAAAAGGTGGTTGTTGAATAGACTAGGATCACCCAGACTTTATACTAGGGTAGGCAAATATTCAAAGGTGCTTCTATAGGCATTCAGGATGGGAAATCATACCTACCTACATGCACATATTGTTATTGTTTTTAAATTGTTTGGTTGCTTTTGATTCTTATGACCTGATAACATCATTTCACCAAGACTGTCAATATTGCTTCTTTCAATTCTTGTAAGATTATAGCATCATCAATAATAGTATCTAACTGCTTTGTTTTCAGTCAAGATTTTTCAGTTTCCTCCTATTCATAAATCTATACTTTAGCTTATTGGTACTTCCAATAAGTATTCTGCACATATACACCTGTATAAAAGATATGTACAACTATCCATACCAATTCACAGACCACACACAAGCAAATACAGTTCTAACAAGGGGCAACCAAATGCTTCACTTCTACTTCACTGGCAGTAGAAATTCAATCACTTTGTCCCCTTCTACCAAAATATATGACAAGATGGATGAGAATTGCTAAAGGTATATGCAGTTCATAGGTCATAAATTACCTATTCTTGATTCATGGCAAATGTATCTACCAGACCCTTCTTAATTCTAACTCAATTATACAAAGTGCAGTTACATACAACTGTTCATTTCCATATTGCAAGATGTCACTTGTTAATGGCCAGTTTATATTTCCCACAGGCATTAAGAATAATGAATCAGGCTATTACATAATTCCAAAATATGGCCCTCCATATTTTTTCCAAGAACTGTCAATTTCAGTGCTTCAGCCATTTTATGTTAGCTCCCTTTATCATCACTGTGTATAAAAATAGACCCACTACAGTTGCCAAACAGATAACAAAAGCAAGATAGCAATTTCAATCTTCAAACCTAATTCCTACAATTTTAGGATTATTTGAAAATGTGTTAAAGCTACCTATGAAATAATCTTAGATATAAAGAGCTCATTCAAAAGTTTATTTACTGTATTTGTCTGATTCTTAAGCATTCATTAAGTTTCATTGGTTTAGTCAAAACTCCATGCCATATTAAACTTCATTAGACACACAGAAGTGCATCAATTTTGTAACTGATGTGACATATAAAATATTCAGTGTAGTTATTAGTTATGTCAACTCCCATCCTACAGAAAAAAAATCTGGGTAATAAAGAATATTTATAAGGTGTCAAATGTACAAAGAGTACACAAAAATAATTTAGGCCAATAGCATCAGAATCAAATTCAAAGACTCAATAAATCATCTGCTTATTGCAGGAGGTCATTGCTATTAATCTATTTCTTGCTATTGATTGACTGCAGTGCTGGATACTTTCATGATTGGAGGCTATGGGGAGCATTTACCTTTAATTATCACATAAATTATATCTATACATATAAATTTATTTTTGAACGTAAGTTGTGCAAATTGCAGATCCCTTTCAGAATACACAGGTGTAAATAACAGAGCAAAAGACATCTAATACATTAACAGCCCTGGGTGGATTGTTTATGGTAACACAACAAATCAGCATAAAGGACTATCAAATTTAAACCAGAAATTTAATATTGAAAACCATTAATCCAGAATGAATAAAGTATGTGTAACTAACAGAATATTTAATTGACAAGGCAAATATCAAACAGTAGAATCAATTTATGGGGTTAGATACATAACAAAATTCATGACAAAGGTAAAAATGCCCTACACTTAATGTTTTGAAGATATTAGAAGAGGCTCCCTAACACTCATTTCTACTGCTCATATATTCCAGTTGGTACCTCCTTCTTTAACCTCATCTGTATAATTTCTAGAACAAATAAGAATCTAAAAATCCTATAAATCAGTGTTTCTTAACTCAGCAACTTGAGGATATGAGGATTCAATTCCCATAATTCCCCAGCCATAGGTGTATACCCTAATGATACTGCAGAGACCAAACAAAGTGACAGGCAAAATGCAAAACTGTGGACCCTGCAATGTGATGGGAATAATGCAAAGAATAACAACAAAAAGAAGGTATAATTCTGGTATTCCTTTGCAGGCCTGATCTGGTCTATTTCATAGGGCTGATTGAAGCTCAGATTGTTCACTGATGAGACTTTGTCAGAGTTATTTTACAGAACTTAGTGGGAAATCATGCAAATACCACCCCTGACTGGAAATTTTATAGTATCCTTTCCCTGCCACTCCCACCAAGCCATGCCCACAGAACCGGTAGTAAAAAAATTGGATTCCACCACTGCTTCTATATTTGAATCAGGAGCCAAGTATATGAACTCTTCACTCCTTGACAGAAACAAGGATTGCCAACAATAGGAGTAGTTACAAATGGATCTGCATCTAAAATTATTTCTTTGCATCATGATTACTCTTGCAAAATCATGAAGTTTGGTACAAACCGGGCTCCATGAAAACTGCTATGGTCTAGCCCAGTTTAAAATGGTAATGCCCAGGTTATAACATTTTTACTATTTATTTTCTGCATTTAGAAATATGTTTTCATTTTCATACATTTATTTGAATTTCTATAGTTGTGAAATTGTGGGGATCAGTTTGAGTTGTTTAGTACTGATTATGTGCAAATAATATTTCAATTATTAAAGAAAACATCGAACATTGGCAGCCATTTTTTAAGTTTTTTCCTTTGTATTAATTATGAGCCAATTCAAAGATGGAGAGTTGATACGTTTCCTTCAGCCAAATCTTGTTTGAGTTTCCCACCACCACACACACACACACACTCACTTTCTGGGGTCCAATGCAATTATACATAAACCTTTGTTGAGCCCTTGTTAATAGACCATATTCAAACTGAATACAGGAACTTAGCGTGGTAACTATACAGTTTAAATTGTATATTAACATTTGATTAAATCATTCCTTTCCAAAAGAGGTAATCTCCTATAAAACAATTTTTGTTGCAGTTTTTATTTACTCAATTTAAAAATATGACTTTACCAGCAGCCTTACATGAAGCAAGTTCAGTTATTATAAAATGGAGGATAATAATAATAAAAGTTTTCCAAGTACTTCTGTATCCATTGAGCAATTAAAATCATTTAGTACAACAGGGCCAGTAAAAAGTTGGTAGATCCACTGTCCTGTCTTATGATCTATGTTGCTGAGGTCTATTTCCTCTTGCCCACACAAAGCAAGGCATAAAAGCAGACTTTCATTTATCACATACAAAAAACAGGGAGAGGACATTCCTTTAAAATTACATCTTAATTGCCCCATCCAAAATCACTATCTGATATCCAGGACAGTATTTTGCATCCTGGAAGATCTGCTGTTGCTGGTTGCCTGTGTTTCAGTGGAGGGATTCAAAATATTTTACTACCAGTTCCGTGGTTGTGGCTTGGTGGGCGTGGCTTGGTGGGCATGGCAGGGGAAGGTGTTACGGACTAAGCAAACGCGCTGTTTTAAAATCCGAATAGTTTTACTTCTACGGCAAGTTTGTAATCCTGCACTTCTGATTGGCCCACGAGCAGCGGATCCTGATTGGTCAATTCTGGCCGATCTGATTGGCTGTTAACGGGCGCCGCTGATTGGCCGTTCCCAGCGCGGCAAACTCAAAAGCATTGGCTGTTGTGACAGCAGCCAGCCAGCAGCTGCTGCCCAAGTATTTTGCTCTGTTCTGAAGTCACTATTAAAGAGTTGAGTCACTACCCGATGCCTCGTCTCTGTTCCTTGCGCCCACGCTCCAGACATAACAGAAGGATACTGCAAAATTTCCATTCCCTCCCTACTCTCATGGGAAGATTACTGCAAAATCCCATTTCCTGTCCACCCACTAACCTACTTTCCAGCTCCATTCTCCTGTGCAGGGCAATAAAAGAAGACCAGCCGATAGCTGGGACTCAGGAGGCAGAAAATAGATGGGGGCGGGACCAGTCAGAGGTGGTATTTGCCAGTTCTCTGAACTACTCAAAATTTCCACTACCGGTTCTCCAGAACTAGTCAGAACCTGCTGAATACCACTTCTGCTGTGTTTACAGTTTAAAACTTCTCTTGCATCACCTTATAATGCAATCTTTTTCATTACTCATAACTGTTTTCTTGTAAATCATTGAATTCATTTCTGAATTCTCTTCTTCTGACATTCCAGTCATTTGAATTTAAAGAATCCTTTATGGAAAGTTCTGCCTGGTGGAACTGCTTTATTACAATAGAGTTGAACTTGAAAAGTATCTAGATAGGAAAATATGTAATAAGATGACAATGGGGATGCGAGTCTTTCTGGTCTGGCCTAAAGCATTTTGCCTCCTGAGACAAAAGGAAAATGCTGATATGCTGATGTACCCTCAGGCAATTGGTCAGCCCTGTATTAGAAGATCAGGGCTTTCCACATTTGTTAAGTGATTCATGAAATGAGCATGAATCATTTAACGTCATATGATTTGGATACAATAGAGCTGGCGGAAACCCAGTGTATCTGGAACGACTGGTCTTTTGAGAATCCAGCTACAAATGACTGGTTATCTAATTAGGAGATAGACAAGCAATTAAGAGAATTGGACTTGGAAAATTGCCAAATCCAAGAACACATTGGGAAATAAAACTGAAATAATGGGAAAAGAGCTTTAGAATTCTAGAGAACAGAAAGGTCTGTGTAGATCCTGATACTATTATAATGAAAAAGTAGCAATGTCCTCCTTAATATTATTCTTGGCTGCAATGGTTCGCTTTTGCTGACTCTGCATGATTTGTGTTCTCATGGTATCTGTGCAGTTGTTACACCTCTTTGAAATTCCAGATTGGCTGACTGTACTGCCTGGTTTATGTTTTATTCTGGTTTATCTCACTCTTTGCCCTGGTTTGATTAGTGAACTGAAAATATACCTTCTTTCCTGTTTGCTTTTTAGGAAACTCCAGTTGAGATCTGAAGCTTCAGCAGAACAAAGCCCTCCAGACAAATTCTCCAATTATCTTCTTTTTCTCATTCACAGTAAGCATTATTCCTATGTCCTGCAATTTTACCTCCCCACAATAACCCAGTAATCTTCTTTGGGGGGTCTCAGAGGCACTCTGTTTATATAAATATATAAATATCCTTTGACTGGTGTTGTTACACGAACCATATACGAACCTCAATTATTTGGGGAGGGCAAGATTGGACAACAAAATTCTCTATTCATCTCCAAACCACTGGGAATGTGATTTCTGATCATGTTTGAAAGTAATATTTTCTGGCTTGTGCAAACTCAAGTTGCTTCTTTGGTTTACTTTCTTCTGAGAAGAGTCCTTTTGCTGTAACTGACCGCTGTGCACAGTGGCATGGACACTCCCTGCATTAAAGCTCTCTAATCTTTGCAGCAGCTACTGCTATCAAAGGTATTCCAGGAGCAAAGTGAATATAGGGTCAGTGGTTGTTGCTGCCAGTGTTGTTATTTACTATTATTTCCCTAAGCTACCACTTTTCCACCTTTTTAATAAATCCCCTTTTTAATAAATAAATACAATTTAAATGCTGCAATATTTGTTGTTATTGTTTTTATCCAGCTCCTGAATTGTCCAAATGAATAAATATTGTAAAGTTTTTCTGCCTTAAATGACAGGCAATCTATGTGTGCACTGACAAACTGTTTTAAAAAAGCAATAAAATGGGCCGTTCCAGGAAAGAAAATTAATAATTAAAAACATTCTGCTTGGTTCAAACCAGTAACATTCTCTAATAGATCAAGCAAATGTTATTACCATCACACTATTGAGACAGTCTTATCACATGACATTATCATATCACATTATGAAGCCAAACCTGGGGAAATGCAAGAAAGGAATTTTTAAACTAGTTGTTGCATTTGCATATATGTGCAGGTTGATGCTTTGACTTCTGCATATCTCATTTAACTTTATATGCATACTACATGTGTGCACCCAAACACATGTAAGAATATATATTCGGTAAGACCTCCCTACAGAAAGGAAAGGAATTTTGGCCATTCATTTCCTGGCACAGTATGTTAGAAAGCAGCATGGGAATTGTCCAATGGAGAAAGCACAGTAGCTGGCAATCTGGACTGAACACCTGGCAGACAGCTGCCAAAGCATTCTGATCCAGACTGAATTTACTTAAACCATCTTAGAGTTTATTTGATATGAACATGGGAAAGAAATAGCTTAAAAATAAAGTGTCTAGAATGATTTAGCCTCATTTCATTTTAAATGACTCAATAATTTCATGCTGTTGTCACCAAATGTTTAAGGCCTAAAGACTATTCCTGATATATACTGGAGTGTTCATCTGCCTACCTTTCTTAACACTAGGAAATTAGCTCAAACATACCACTCCTAGTAAAAATAAGTCACTAAAAGGGGGTTAATTTGCAGTACATTAATAAAATGCTAGTGATTCAATGTTAATAATTATCTTTTTAGATTTTTTTTTAAACCCTGTCTTCATTATTTTTATAGATAATTCAAGGTGCTGAACATACCTAATACAGTATTCCCTTCTCTTCCTATTTATTTCTGGAAAATAAAAATCACAATCTTGCAAACTGAAAATGAATCAGCAGGATTGTGTTAAGTTATAACATTGCCATACTATAACATTATATTGATAAGTAGAATCTTACATACAGGGGTGGGATTCTACTGGTTCGGACTGTTTCTATAGAACTGGTTGTTATGATTCTGTGCATTTTGGAGAACCAGCAAATCATGCCCCTGGCTGGCTCCTCCCCGCTCCACCCGCCCCTCCCATCCCAGTCAGTCCTTATTGTGCATGCGCAACATTGCGCGCATGTCCGACATTGCTGACTGCATTTTTCCCCAGCCAATTACCCCTTAAGGTATTTCATTTTTTTCCCCTCCTGACAATCAGCTGTTTTTTCAGCTTTGGAAGCCATATTCCACGCTGCCACATAGCCTGAGAAAGTGGGAGGGGGGTATTTCAATTGAGTAGCTCTAAGTAGACTAAGTTTTAAAAATTTGTTAGTTCAAAGTCATTGAGTATGGCACAGAATGAAATAAGGATCTTACTTTTGGACAGATCATGATTGGGCCATGTGATGTGATGACGGCCAAGGGGGGATGGATTTGTAGTTTGGGAAATTGTGGGAAACCTGAAAACTTTTAGATTCGGGATTTCACAGATGTGCCAATTGCTATTCTAATAAAGGTACTTTTGAGATATGGTTGTCTCGGAGTTATTGATTGGAATGGAGGTTTGCTGGAACAATGCCACTGTTCCTATGACCATCTGTGCTGGGATTCCCCTCGCTATCTTACTGCTTCACCCAAGAGGCTTCTCTGAGGTTTTCCCCTGCTCCATTTTTTGCCTTCCTGGGTCCCAGAGAAGCTGCCTGGGAACAAAGTGCCTCCCCAGGAGGCTTCCCTGAAGCGAAGAAGAAGAAGAAGAAGAAGAAGAAGAAGAAGAAGAAGAAGAAGAAGAAGAAGAAGAAGAAGAAGAAGAAGAAGAAGAAGAAGAAGAAGAAGAAGAAGAAGAAGAAGAAGAAGAAGAAGAAGAAGAAGAAGAAGAAGAAGAAGACGCACCCACCAGTCATATGGCCACACCCACCTAGCCACTCCCACGGAAACGGTTGTTAACACATTTGAATCCCACCCCTGCTTACATATCCTGCTAAACAATATTTGTTTGCGTTTGCGTTAGTACATATTTATACATGATTATTTGCTTTCCTAGAATGAATTATATATAATGCTTAGCAAAAATGCACAGATTTTTATAGAATTATAATATGTACAAGCAACAATTCCCAATCAGCCAGAAACAGAATAGAGTTCTAAATTCTGCAGAATTAGATTAAGGAATACAGAACCCTGATCTTATTCATGTTCTTTTAGCTCTGCTAAACTGTGATCATAAAGCACACATTTCCAAAGAGATTTGAGTGGATGAGTGCATATGTGGGTGGATCCATCTGTGAGAAACTCTCACTCTTCTCTATACCTTTCTATCCTGTAAAGTTTTTAAATAAAACAGTTGCAGCTCTTTGTAATACTATTTAAATATAAATATTTTTACATCTGGAAATATGAAGTTAATTAAATACTGTTTGTTTAGGGGCAAATAGGAGATAAGAATAGATAAAAATTTCTATCTGCAAATGTTCCTAGATCTATTCTAAAATTATATTACAAAACTTACCAACAATTGTGTTCATTGGTCAATATTATGTCTAATATCTATAATAATATAGAAAGTAGGAAGAAATGTAACAGTATCTTCTTAGTTTTGTTTCTTGGTAGCAGTTATGGAAAAACAAAAGACATATCACATTTTATTCTAGACATGGGATTAATAGGCGCTTGTATTATTTTCCTCCATGAATTTGTTGGATTCCATTTTAAAACTATGCAGGTTCATGAATATCACTACAGTACTGGATTTGATTTAGGAAATGCATACAGAAGAAACCAAAACTAACAAATTTGTCCTTATGAATAACAACTTTGTGTACCTAGCTCATAACATTCCGAGTTTGAATCTCCGTGAATTCAATTAACTAAATTCAGTGGAACTGAATTAAGTCTGATAGTATTTTTTTATTGACTCTTCACCTTGAATAGGACCAGATTGTCCTTTTCCATTATAGAAATAGTTCTCCCTATTGAGTTTGGCTTATGTAGAGATAGTGAGAATTTTATTCATTTTGTTTTTCATAAAGAACTTGTATGTTTCTTCCTAGGTGATATAAAAGGAATTTGGGAAATGTGTTTGTACCTAATAGTAAAATATGGTCTTTAGACTGAGAATGATCTGACTTTCATACATCTTAGGACTGCTTCAAAATGAATACAAACATCCTATATTGAATTTATTCCTGTGTAGAAGACAGTGCAAATATATGTAAACTGACAGAAGTATCAATGCTTCTGCAAGTTTTGAAACATCTGGCAGCAGATTTTTTTAATGAAACAAACACTGTATATTCTAAGTAAAAGCTGATTTTATAGCAAACTCAAGAGAACAGTATATACAGTTTATAGCTAGATAAACTATTTTTCCAAACTATCTATCAAATGTATCTAATGTGGATAATAAGTGGAAATGCAAATGACCTTCAGTACCTGAAAAAGATAATACACTAAAGGGCCTCAAGAAAAGAAACAAGAAAACTAAATAAATAAGGAATGAATGAATGAATGAATGAATGAATGAATGAATGGGAGGAAGGGAGGGAGGGAGGGAAGGAAAAGTTCCATGAGATAATACTTGATTAGGCATGCACAGGATTGTATTGTATGGGCCAGGTTGGATATCACATGTTCTGTAAATAGAAAAATTATTTTCTAGATACAAAACATAAACAAACATAGAACACATTTCATTAAAATGCATGTGTTACCCTCTCAGAAATGACACACACACATCCCAACATATTTTTATGGGCAAATCATCTGCCCTTTCTGCTTGACTGGCCCACTCACCACTTCCTGAGTCCAACTCCTAGCCCATTGGAAATATATCAATGCACTAGTGCCCACATTTCCCAGTTGCAATTTACACCTGTTGTTTCTGACCTAAGCTGTACTGAGCCCTTCAATGCTTCATCCCCAGGTAGCAGCCCCAGGTCTAGTGGCTTCCCCTCCAGCATCTGGTAGTTGCTCTGGACAGCTATTTATTATTTGTGAATACCAGGCTGCACTGGTTCCCTGTTGATTATCAGCTGCTTTTTAAAAAATAGTAATCTTGCAATTGAATCAATGGTTAAAATCAATGAAGTAGCCTCAATCCTAAACACTGATGCTCCATTCATCCCTTACATCTCCCAGTGTAAGTGTAATATGCTTTCTGTTTTCTCCCTTCCCTTCTCTGCCTTGGCCAAGGTTGACTCAGCCTTCCATCCTTCCGAGGTTGCTAAAATGAGGACCCAGATGGTTGGGGGCAAGAGGCTGCAAAGCTTCCCTTCCCTTATGATACCATAAAGGAGAAAGCAAAGAAAGAGGTTTTCTTTGGCATCAAAGTAGGAATGTGGGAAAGGGATATGAAGACATATCTATGTGGCCTTGCAACACCTATGGCCTGCGCTGAGCCAGGATCCAAGCTTGTTTCCAACTCATCTCAATTGAGACTGGGATTTCAGAAGCTGAGTTAAAAAAACAGCCATGTGCAGCATGGGAGAAAAGTAATCACCTGACAGCAGGACAAGAAGTAATGGATAAAAACTAATCAATGAGAGAACCAACTTAGAACTAAGGAGAAATTTTCTGACAGTTCAAACAATTGATCAGTGGAATGGCTTGCCTCCAGAAGTTGTGGATGCTCCAACACTGGAAGTTTTTAAGACAATCATTTGATTGAAATGGTAAAGGGTTTCTTGACTTCATTATCAATGAAAAACAAAAAGGTTATCTCTGCCAGCTGGCCTGGACCACCAATGAGGGTTCCCCATTCTGGAGGTAGCTGTTGGATTAGAAAAGACCCCTGCTTTTCTCAGGTACTCTTCCCCAACTCTTAATAGTATTTATTACTGTTATTTTCTTTCTTTCTTATTTTAATATGTTCTACTTTTAATGCGTGTAAGCCACCCAGAGTTGTCTCTGAACAAGATGGGCAACACATAAATTTAATTATTTATTTAATAAAAATTTTAAAAAATCTTAGCTTTAGAAGGTCTAGGGGAATGTGAGCTATTATAAAAGAACAGCATTTTTGATAATATCTAAAATTACGTCTAGACATGTTTTGCATCTAGTGACTGAACAAGCACAAGATATTTTAATTTTTATATTAAAGTAAGGATTCGAAAAGATTACCTCTTCCTTGAAATAGCTATTCTATTTACTTTCAGATGGTTTGATTTTCCTGCAACCACAGCAGGCTGATTATTTAAATGCATTTTGATCAATTCTTTCTCTCTCTCTCAACTGTTATTTGCTGAAATTAAGTGAGTTTTGATTGGAAAATAAGCTTAACCAACTGCTTTATTAGTCAGTGGAAATTGCTTTGGCTAATTGACAGTGGAAATATTGGAAGAGAAATCAAGACCTGGAAAATGTTACTTAACAGAAGTATTTCAACCTTCCTTAATCATGTTAGAATCTTTGCAGAGATATTGAATGAAAGATGTTACTGTTCTCTTCAAGATGAAAAGGTGAAAAATTCTTCCCAATAGCAAAAGGTAATTGTGTTATACTTACTGAAATAAAGATGATTTATCCAAGTTTATGCTTGGGAATATGAGTTCTAGAAATGAAAGGTAAAATTGATTATTTGATTCTATTTCTCACGCAATTAAACTTCTATTTCTTGAAAATGGACAAGATCAATTCCTACTAGGCTGCCATTTGGTCAACAGAGAAACCACCACTTAAACTGTTGAGAAGACCAAATTCTTGCAAGATGGGAAAGTCATCTTAATACCAGTTATTTAGCAATATGGAATTTTAAATGGATCAGTATATATGACAGATTGGTTGGCACTGGTTGTGTGCATCAGCAAGGAGAATTGAATGCGATATTGCCAGATTATGGAAACTCAGATCTTTTGGATACATTTTAAATTTTTTACAAAAGAAAGATACATTCAATAAAATTTGAACCCACACAATGAAAAAGTTATAGGCAGTCCACAAATAAGTAATCCCAAATTGTTCAGCAAAACAGCCAGTTTTAGTGATTTCCAGAAACACAAGGAGAGTTGAAGCATTCTGCATTTCAGGAAGCAAGGAATTCCAAAATTCCAAGTCTACCATAGAGAAGGAATATCATCAGGCTCCCATTTTCTTAACATCCTATAGGGTTGGACATTTAAGGAACTATTCCTGCAGGAACACACAAGGCAGGCCAGATCTTGTCAGAAGAGACAATCCTGGAAGTGGGTCACAACCCATAAGGCTTGCAGGTGACAACCATACATTTTGAACTGAAGCCAGAAGCAACTCAGCAGCCAGTACAGCTCAGGAGGCATCTCCTAGACTTGTGGCAAGTCATTGAAGGCCCAATGACTTTTGTTTCAGAAGAGTTTCAACAACATTTAGTGTTAAAGAACACTGTCCTCAGAACAAAGAGCCTTGGTGGTACAGTGGTTAGAGTGCAATACTGCAAACTACTGACAGCCAGCTGCCTGCAAATTGACAGATCAAATCTCACCAGGCTCAAGGTTGACTCAGCCTTCCATCCTTCTGAGGTGGGTAAAATGAGGACCCAGATTGTTGGGGGCAATATGCTGATTCTGTAAACTGCTTAGAGAGGGCTATAAAGCAGTATATAAGTCTAAGTGCTATTGCTATGGATCGACCAGTCTTTTTCCTCCCCATATTGATGATACCAGATCCCAAATTAAAGAATAATCTCCTCCTCCCAAGTACTTTCCATGTAGATATTAAACAGGAGGGGGAGAGTATTGAGCGCAGAGCTACCTCTTAAATAAGGAGCCAAATATGCAATCTCTCCCCAACCTCATACCACCTAGAATGGGCCACTGAGAAAGGAACATTGCAACATGGTATCCTCTCCCCCAAACCCTGCACAAAGAATATCCAGTTGTCTTGATCCGATGTCAGCAAAGTGCATCAATTACCTTTAAAAACTTGGCTTTTGGGGGTAGGTTGTTTGGGGTTGTCTGAACACATGAAATTCCCCTCCCCAGCTCTATTTTTACTGCAAGCCAGTCTGAATTATTCTGGAATTTGGCAGTCTTTAATTCTCATAAATAAATAAATACACCTACAGAATTGTTTTGGCAGACTTTCAAGGTTCTATTACATAGCTCTACTAGCAATAAAGACTATTCCAGAAATCCAGGCACCTCTTGGTTCCTGAGTTTTATAGCCTCAGTGTCGCGACTACGCAACACACACATATAAATCGAAGCCACAGCGACCTGAAGGATGGCATTCCTCTTCATCAGAACAAACTCTGTACCATAATAATATGTGTGGTCTATGTAAAATGCTGTGAGGTGAAGCTCTACGCATTAACCACGATTCATGTGATTGAGTTCATACGAATAATTATCATTAAAAATGGTAATCATGGGTAATAAGGGTAATCAGGGGTAATGAAGGGTAATGAGGGGAAATTATTATAAATATCGAATCCCAGGAAACTCGGGTTAGATCTAACTTTATTTTGTTTGCTTAGTATTATCTCGGACTCCTTGCAGAGGAAGGGATAAACAATAAGCTTTTGTGTTACTAAATACTGAAGCGAAGAGTGTCTTATTTTCTCCCTGCATTTGTGCCAAAGAGTAGCTGAGAGGAAAGTTGAACCACCTAGAATTATATTCAAATTGCTATCCTTCTCAATGGTCTATTATGCTATCCTTCTCAATGGTCTATTATAGTTGCGATAACTACAGTGTTGACAGGTGATGCTGCCGATTGGGCTGCAGAATTGCATCGTGGGAATGCAAAGCAATTGATTGATGTTGGTTTGTTTTTGGATGCACTCACAGTTCAATTTGAAGATAGGTCAAAGATACATCAATATGAAGAAGCATTAATGTCATTGAAGCAGGATGGGAGGCCTGCTGTGGAGTATGTCAGAGAGTTTCGGAAATTGGCAACTAGGTTGCATACCTGGCTGGTAAGACTATTGATTAGAGAATTTAGATCTGGTTTAGATAGAGGATTGAGGCAGGATTGTCTTTATAGGGGGTTCCCCAGAAACTGTGGGAATGGTATAAAACAGTTGAGGAGTTGGATGTGGGACTGAGGGAGTTCCGTCCTACGTTTGGAAAGACAACCAATAGGAGCAGTAGCAGCACAGGGTAAGGTGGGGGAGGAGACTAAACGGATTGGTAGGGGAATGGGGCTCATAAGGTGTTTCCGATGCCAAGGTCTGGGACATAGGCCAATGGTGTGTCCATCTATAGAACTAGATAATAGAAAACAGGTGGCTCGCATTCCTAGTGCCACAAGTAGCAATTTACCAGGTGGTGTCATACCCCGTGGTATGAAACAAGGGACAGTTACCTCTGAAAGATCTCAAGGGGTGTCACAAAAAACGAACATGGAAGTAATAACAAATAGACGTGAGAGGAAAACACCTGATGGCAAACAACTACCCAAGGTAGTCTCGGGGTTATACGATAGTGGAGATGACAGTCCAGATGAGGATGATTTGGTGAGTAATCCTGCGCGACCATTTGTTATACCAGTAGTATTGGAAAATCTAACAAGCAAATTGAGGGGTCAGTATGGAGCATTAATCAATACTGGATGTACTAGATGTTCAATTAGTTAAAAAGTGGTTGATGAATTACAGTTAGCAGTGGAAAGACTGCCCAAACTTATGCATTTTGAACAAGTGGATGGTTCATTATTAGGTGGGAGTCCTGCTACAATAATGACAACCCCTATCAAACTAGAGATGGGGTGTCATTGGGAGTCTTTACAATTTATTGTAGTACCACAGATGAGGGAGACACTAATTTTAGGTCTAGTATGATTAGACAAATGGAAGCCCACAATATGGTGGGAAGACGGTTTTAGGAAGTTATGAATTGCAGTTGGCCCTATGTCCCCTCCATATGTAAATAATAGGGAAGTTGTAACAGCTATAGACGATTCTGAAGAACTACGTTATCCAGAGGAATATAAAGACCTGGCAGATGTGTTTAGTGAAAAGGAGTGTGAAACATTACCACCACACAGAACAACTGATTGCGCCATTGATTTAATTCCTGGAGCAAAGTTTCCAAAACCAAGAATGTATGCCATGACTCCAAAAGAGATGGAGGAAATGAGACAATATATAGATAAAAATTTGGCACGTGGATTTATTCAACCCAGGAAATCACATATAGCTGCCCCTGTTTTATTTCGGGAGAAAAAAGATGGTGGATTATGTCTTTGTGTTGATTTCTGTGGGCTCAACGCTATTTGTATAGACAATGTATATCCTTTACCACTAATCAACGATTTGTTAGCAATGTTAGCGACTGGCAGGTATTTTACGAAATTGGACTTATGAGAAGCCTATTATCGAGTTCGAATACAAGAGGGGGATCAATGGAAAACTACTTTTAATTGCCCCCTTGGAAGTTTTTTGTTTAATGTTATGCCATTTTGGTTGCAAGGGGCACCCGCTGTCTTCATGCAACTTATAAATGAAGTATTACAGGAACATTTATATCATGGCGTTCAAGTATATTTAGATGATATTTTAATTTATACCAAAACAATGGAGGAACATGTGGCCTTAGTGAGGAAAGTTCTGAAAAAATTACTTGACGCCAAGTTATATGTGAAACTTTCGAAGTGTGAGTTTCACTGTATGTCATTGGATTATTTGGGGTACAGAATATCCAATAGAGGAATAGAAATGGATCCCAATAAAGCCAGAGCCATAGTTGATTGGAAAGAACCAAAAACACGAAAGCAATTACAAAGTTTTTTAGGATTTGCAAACTTTTACTGGCAGTTTATTCCTAAATTCATGCAAATTGCTTTACCACTAGCAGAATTGTTAAAAACTAAACATCAAATGTGAAAACCCAGACCTAGTCAACCCATTGTGTGGTCACAGGAGTGTCAGCGAGCGTTTGATGACCTGAAAGCTTTATTTGCTCAAGAGCCCATTTTAAAACATCCTGATACAACTAAAAGTTTCTTTTTTATAAAAAATTTATTGGTTTTTAAAAACAAACATAAACAAACAAAACATAAAAACATCAAGCCATCTTCCATATGTGTACATATATAAGTTTTGTAGTACAAGCTGATGCAAGTGATGTGGCTGTGGGGGCTGTCCTCTTACAGTATTACATTGATGGACAATTACAGCCATGTGCATATACATCACACAAATTTACAATCACAGAATGCAGCTGGGCTATTTGGGAAAAGGAGGCTTTCGCCATAAAATGGGCACTTAGTACATGGAGACACCTATTAGAAGGGTGGAAAGAAAAATTCGAAGTTTGGACAGATCATAAAAATTTACAAGCATTACAGAAACTGAGAAAACTATCCCCATAACAAGTAAGATGGGCTTTGTATTTTAAACATTTTGATTTCCAGTTGTGATATGTTCTGGGAGGTAAAAACTTCATGGCAGATGCACTATCTAGACTACCTCAATACACTGTGTCTAGAGACGAAGTTATTCAGCCAATGATCTCTGTAGGACCGTCAACCAAACAAATTCAGATGTTGACCACGAAAGAGATAACCAAAAAGGAATTACAAGAGGCTACAAAAATGGATATATGGATAAAAACAAATAATATTGCCTGTTTAGATAAAGATGGGTTGTATTGGAGAGGGGATAAAATATATGTTCCATCAAATTGTAGGAAAAAGATATTATCCCAATATTATGATGTAAGACAGGCTGGACACTTTGGATTTTTAAAAACACTACATTTGGTAAGGCGGCAGTTTTGTGGCCACATATGAGATCAGACATTGAACAGTACCTTAAAGAATGCCACATTTGTGCTACTACGAAACCTTGAGTAGGAAAACCCTTAGGACTATTTACAAACTGTATCAGATCCAAACCGGCTGTGGCAAGTTATAGCCATGGACTTTATTGTGGAGTTGCCCAGCAGTAACGGATATACAGTAATCTGGATTATTATAGACTTGTTTTCAAAACAAACTCACTCTATACCATGTAAAGGGTTACTTTTGGCAACAAAATTACCCAACCTGTTTATAAAACATGTATATAGACTACATGGCACACCCAGGAGGATAATTTTGGATAGAGATGTGCAATTCATGGCATGATTTTGTAGAGCTTTTGTATGCCTTTTAGGATAGTCTCAAGGTCTTAGCTCTGCATACCATCCCAGCAGCAATGGTGCTGCTGAAAGAGCTAATGCGATGACTGAAAGGTATTTGAGATCATATACATCTTACCAACAGCGAGAATGGGCTGATTTACTTCCATTTGCTGAGGTAGCATATAATAATGCTATACATGAAAGCACAGGATATAGCCCATTCCAGGTAGTAAATGGGATAGAATTTGTGCCAATCCCTGATTTACAATGTGATGAACAACAACCCATAAGTGTCCAAATGTCAAAAAAAGTTCAGGATAGTTGGGATAAAGTAAAAGAGACTCTCAATAAAACAGCACTAGAATATAAATAACAAGCAGAAAAGAAAAGAAAAGAGTATGAAGCATTCAAACCTGGAGACTATGTTTACCTATCAACTAAATATATAAAATTACACCTAAATAGTTGAAAATTGGGACCAAAATATATTGGACTTTTCCAAATTATGAAAGTGATAAACCCCGTAACTGTAAAACTTAAATTGCCACCACGGTTACACCAAATACATCCTGTGTTTCATGCTAGTTTACTAAAGCCTGTAGAACACATTGATATACCTCAACTTGAGGAATCTATAATAGCTAAAGATGTAACCCATGCTGAAATTGATAAAATTCTAGATTTGGGATAGAAAAAACAAATAGGGAAAAAGAAAAAAAAAACCCAAAAAAAAGAAACCCGAAATTAGCTAGATTTGTGCAAATAGATGATAAGGAATTATAAGACCGATAAACCTGGACCACAAGTAGAGAAATAATTAGTGATATAATGTATATTGTTTTATAGACTGGTTCCTGGTAGAGGGGGACGCATGTCGCAACTATGCAACACACGCATTTGAATCGAAGCCACAGTGACCTGAAGGATGGCATTCCTCTTCATCAGAATAAACTCTGTATCATAATAATATGTGCGGTCTATGTAAAATGCTGCGAGGTGAAGCTCTACCCATTAACCATGATTCATGTGATTGAGTTCATATGAATAATTATCATTAAAAATGGTAATCATGGGTAATAAGGATAATCGGGGTAATGAAGGGTAATGAGGGGAAATTATTATAAATATCAAATCCCAGGAAACTCGGGTTAGATCCAACTTTATTTTGTTTTCTTAGCTATTATCTCGGACTCCTTGCAGAGGAAGGACTAAACAATAAGCTTTTGTGTTACTAAATACTGAAGCAAAGACTTTCTTATTTTCTCCCTGCATTTGTGCCAAAGAGTAGCTGAGACTCAGAGGGCTTTAAATTGCTGCCCTTTAGACCAATTGATGCTTACAAGTGATCTTCAAGGAAGCCTCATAGAGCGCATATTGCAGTAAATTAAATGTGAGATGACAAGAGAACAATGGAAAAGAATATTTGTAGCTCAGAGTTGAACTGTGGGGTCCTCGGTGCTCTCTGAACTTGGTCGTTTTCTTGAAGATGTTTCAGACAAGAGAACAATAAAGCCACTGGAGACCAGATTCTCGATCTGATTAGGAGATAGAAGGGGATCTCATCAAATTTGCAGGTGACACAAGATTGTGTGGAATAGCTAATAGTTTGGAAGGTTCAGAAGGCTCTTGACAGCATTGTCAAGCATTGGGCCTTATCCAACAAGTTGCATTTCAGTGGTGAGAAAAATAAGGTCCTGCACTTTGGGTGAGAAAAATCAAATATACAGATATAGAATAGGCATACCTGGATCAACAGTAATAACTATGAGAAGAACCTAGGTGGACCACATAAGGGTGAGCCAGCAGTGTACTACAACTGCCAAAAAAAAACCAGTGCAGTCCTAGTCTGCATCAATGACAAGTGATGGTACTGCTTTACTCTTGGAATACTGTGTACAGCTGGGTCATGATGATACAAAAAAGATGTTGAAACACTAGAAAGTGTGCAGAGAAAAGCAATAACAATAAGGGGACTGGAAGCTAAATAGTATGATGTACAATTAAAGAAGCTAGGTATGGATAGTTTTTTGAAGAGAAGGATGAGACAGGACATAATAACTGTCTTCCAGTACTTGAGCAGCTGTCACAAAGACAAAAGTGACTTATTCTCTACTGTAGGGCACCTAGAGAGCAGAGAAAAAAGTAATGGGTAGAAGCTTGTAAAAGAGAAGATACAGCCTAGAATAAGGAGAAATTTTCTGACAGTGACAGCAATTAATCAATGGAATAGCTTGTTTCTTGGGATTGTGAATGCTCCATCACTGGAAGTTTCCAAAAATAGACTAGACAACCATTTGGCTGGGATGAACTTGAGCACAGGGTTGGACTAGAAGACCTCTGAAGTCCCTGCCAGCCATATGATTCTATGGGTGTTAATGCATAATCCAGAGCAGAGCTGCTACAACCACCACTTTCTCCTCCTCTTCTGCAGGAGTCATGAGTCCAAGAGAAACTCCAAATTGCAGAACTATTTTTTTTATTACAATTAGTTTTCATCAATAAAAATATACAAAGGAATTAAAAGTTTTCCTTTTGTTCTTACAAAGTATGAACTGTATATCCTCTAAGCGGTCTCTTTATTTAAATTCTGGTTCAAGACTAAATATTTACATATGCCATTTTTTTTCAAACTCAAAGAGAAATGGAAGTAAGCAAGAATATTGTAATGATTTTCTGAAAGCTTAATAAGCAAAGGCCTCTTCTTTTGTAGATGAAGGATCAAAGAGCATTTCCCGACAGTTTTGAGATGCAGACATCTTGCTGCAATACACTGATCATTACAAGACCAAATAGAACTTGGAACCAGACTATTTGGAGTGACATGTCCAAAACAGGTTTTGTGACAAAAGAAAATCCTGCTGTAATTGTTTCTTCCTGGAAAGACTCTGCATTCCTTGAACTGCAGATAAAACTCTTCTCTGGTCTCAGTCTAAATTTGATCTTTACACTCTGGTGCAGTCTCCTTTAAAAATGTTCACCTTCTCTCAGTTTTGAAAAGGCAAGCAGTCTCTTGCATTTTAACACAACATTTGCCCAATTGCACTTGTGTGTTTAACAGGAACTTGCTGTCAGCCCAGAAGTCAGCTCTTACAGGATTTTTAAATCTGTACCAAAGCCAAGTTTATTTCTTTGTTGAGGAAGCACAGGATAAGGGCGGCTGAAATACACAGTTTTGTTAGTGCTGATTATGGACTGATGAAGAAAATGAGATTTTGAAATAGTAATTCTCCCCCTTGCTTCTCCCTTTATTTGGCTAAAGTTTCACATCTGCTTATTAAGGAGAAGTATGAACCAATCAAAATCTGTATATTGAGCTGGGACAGAGCCAGAGCTATCACTAACAAACAATAACTCTTGAGTTCTTGTGATTTATTCGGAGTTTGTTTTGACACATCCAGATCTCAAAGCCTCCAGGCACCAGATGAGGACTTTAACAGCATCCCTAGTTCACCCTGGGTAGGTGATCTATAATTGAGTACCATCAGTAGATAGATAGATAGATAGATAGATAGATAGATAGATAGATAGATAGATAGATAGATAGATAGATAGATAGATAGATAGATAGATAGATAGATAGATAATCTAATCCTTGCTATGTAACCTCTTCCAGCAGGTTAATGTTGATGTAAACAGCACAATGGACTGAGCCCTGTGACATCTGCAGTGGAACAACCATAAGCTCTGCCTCCATACATACAAACTGAAATTTCTCTTTGTTGCCCCTACCCTGACCCAACAATCCAGAAGAAAAACCAAAACATTCCTCAAGTAGCAACAGTGTTGAGATTTATTCCTTCTGCTTATTTGGCAATATTTACCTATAAACTCCACTTGCACTTTGCGGTATTCATCTAAGCAATCTAAAGCAATCTGTGACCACTCCTCCTCCTGAAGTCCTTTCTCTGCTGGATTTCAGCTGATGGAGTAGAAACCTTTCCACTGTACTCTCATTTCAGAGGCCAAATTCCTTGCTCCATAACTCTTCCTTGAAGGTCTAGACCTTCATTCTCTCCATTTTTATCAAGCTAGCTTACAAAAAAAAAAACCCACCAACAACCTGTGATCATTGCTTCTTTGAACACAGAATAACAGAGTTGGAAGGGATCGGGGAGATCTTCTCATCCAACCCTTTGATCAACCCGGGTGGTATCCCTATAC
This sequence comes from Notechis scutatus, assembly GCF_049901735.1. Lineage (NCBI taxonomy): Eukaryota > Metazoa > Chordata > Lepidosauria > Squamata > Elapidae > Notechis > Notechis scutatus. Next base: position 39,808,279 of record NC_142011.1, on the reverse strand, counting down.
CATTTCAGACAAATGATTGTCTAATCTCTTCTTTAAAATCTCCAGTTGGAGCACCCACAACTTTTGCATTTCAGCTTTTTCAGAAATTGTCTTTCAGGAGTTTCAGCTCTCCTCTATTGCCAACTTTCTCAGGCCAGTTCCTTCTTCCATTTGTTGGGGTAGAAAACCTCAGTAATAACCCATCCCCTGGCTCACAATTTTGAGAAGATTCACGTGGCAACCTTCCAGGCTCTCCTCAGCCCTATTTTGCCAAGGATGCCCTCCCACAATTAGCATCCTGCTGAGCAGCTCTGCAGTAATATTTCCAGCTCTTGGGCTTGACCATTGCAGCTGTAGCAAAGGTAGACCTTCCTCACTATTCCTCACATCATCTCTAATGCTTAATAGATGCCAATCATGCCAGTCTAGTTCTTCCTTTGATTTTTTTCTTGCACTTTTTCTTCCTCCCCTTCCTCTCTCTGATAGAGATTTTCTAATGTATAACACTGACCATACATGAGTCAAGCCTGTGTTTGAGCTTGTTCTTGTACCAAGAAGACCTTGTTTACATTTCACATAAATGAGATCACTTCTTCTTGTACTCACTGAATTAAGAAGGAAACCTAATCTTTAACAGTTAAATTACAGATATAAAGGCAAGCTCTACTTCATAAAACTGGTTTGGGAGACTTTGATATTTTTATTTTAATTTTGAGATATATTTTGTGGTTAAAAAATGATTCAAATATATTTTAAACCAGAAGTTGATCCCTCTTTATAGATCCCTCTTTTATGAAAGACTCACAGAAAGTGATGCATTTTTATGTTCAAAGCCTTAATTATCCTTTGAATTCTGACACTATTATGGTATAAAAAGTAATCCCACTATCTCCTGCTGTTTCTCACATATTACCAGCATTAATTTACCAAGCAAGTTACTCATCTAGAATTCAATAGCCTATCTGCCCCAAACTGACATAATGAAAATAAATTCCTAGACAGGACTTCACACATATTGACCAAAAGAAGCTTTCCCCCACCACTTCCTGTTAACCTCCTGGTTATTACCTGATGGACATATTTGGAGGATTCCCGGTTGTGGAAGGCAGGACTAAAGAATCATGGAATGTGTCTATAGTACCAAAAGGTGAGGATTTGCTAGGAGACAAAAAGAGAGTGTAGCAGGTAGAGCTGACTTTTGAAGAAGAGAACCAGAACTGCATTTCCTTGTGTTGACTTTGAAAGCTGATGTCTTTTCCTGGTGCTGAGTGGGGGCTGCTCATCTGGGCATTCTATCATGCTGACAGCCTCTTGAAAAACTGCCTGTGCCAGCTGCTTTGCATTATTGTTAAGCTCTCGGTCTCCAAATAGCTCCATCAATCCAACTTGTCAAGGTTTGTTGTCCCCTTATAGTGGCCAAAACAAAAAGTAAATCTAAGCAGCAGCTGTGTTTAAAAACAAAAATCAAGCAAGGGAAATAGAGAGGTGGAGGAATGTAATCAAAACCCTTATTGCAAATTCCAAAAAGGGGGGGCCTTTATTCAAACAATTAACTTGCTCAGAAAGTCAGGCTGGCAATCAGACAAGTGTTGGAATATAACCTAAGGTTATTAATAATAGTAAAATTTTACTTAGGTTTTCTATAATATTTCTGTTTAGCTCTGCCCATATGAAGAAAAATTTGTAATTCACCAAAGCTGCACAAACTTTTGAGATTCTAGAGTGCTTTTTCCCACTATTCTGTGTGGAATAAAATGTACAATTAGCAAAATCAAGAATACTGGAACAGCCCTAACTGCCTATATATTGATAGAATTGGCAGGAACTGCTTAGGAAAAAAGATCTTAAGATTCTGGTAGAAATTTCACCAAATGTGCTACATGAGTGAAATGGGAAAATTCACTATTAGGAAGTATTTTAAAAATGGACTAAAAATAAACAGTAATCCTTATGTTACAGTGCTGTTTACAATTATATTCATAACTTCTCAAAGAGAAAATTAAAGTATGAAAAATTATATAGAAAAATGAAGTTTGAATATCATTCCAAATCATGAATAGCTGAAATAACTGAAGTCTGCATTGAAAGGAAAAATACTGTACTATGGAAATCATTACAGAAGTTTATAATTTTACAAGGAAAATAGAGAGAATAGGTGGGGATAAAATTCTTTTTAGAAACATGAACCTGACTGTCAATTACCCTGTTTTTCCAACAATACGGCCTCCCCCAATAGGAAGTCCCAGCATGTTTTATAGGCATGAAATGAAATTAAGCCCCTCCCCCCAAATTAAGGCCTATATTAAAACATGCGAAATGGGGGGGAATTGGGGGGGGCGCTTGCCATTAGGAAGTACTTTTGTTGCACACCTGGATATGGTGCTGCCTGCATTGACCCCGATACGAAGTGCCCCACCAATGCCGAGGTCAACATCCAAGCTGTCGCCGCCCGCCCGTCCGAAGATGCAAGGGGGAGGGGAATTAAGTCACCCCCGAAAAGACGACCTAGCCATTTTTTCGGGGCTTAAAAAAAAATAAGACCCGGCCTTATTATATGAGAAACACGGTAGTTCAGAGCCAATGAAAAGAAGTATTTTTTTAAACATTGTTTCATAAATATAAGGCTTTAGTACCAAAACCTATTTGGGACTTTTCTAGAATTATCCCTTGGCGGAAAAACAAATCTGGTCACGTTGCCAACTTTAAAAACCAATACAAAAATTTATGCCATCAGATGAATGCAACAATTATCATATTAAGCAAGAGGAAAACCTTCTATGCACCAATTCCACCTGCACTTTCTACAATTTTGTAAACAACAAACTTAAAGACTCCATCACACCCCTGAAAGGACCTAATGGTAAAGACTGCAACGACGACACTATTAAAGCCAACCTCTTTAACACATTCTTTGGCTCAGTATTTGTAAACAGCAATGGATCATGCCCAATATTTCCTAGTCGAACCACAGACAACTACAATGATCTAATACATATCGATTTCACAGAAGATAATGTTGAAAAAGCATTACGCAATCTAAAACCATTTCTACCTATTGGACCGGATGGAATATGTGCCTACTTCTTAAAAAAGCTATCCACTGCCATAGCCGAACCTCTAAGCATAGTCTTTGAAAAATCTTTCAGGACCATAGGTTTCCTTGCCAAACCTATGGTCACTAGCCACGGTCATCCCCATCTTCAAAAAGGGAGACCCCAGCCCAGTTGAAAATTACAGACCAATATTTTTATGTTACGTCACCTGTAAAGTCATGGAATCAATTATTAACCAATCCATTATCCTCCACTTAGAGACAAAGTCACAAACAATTCTGTCAATACTCTGTCACAAACAATTTGGTTTCAGAAAAAAATTACCCTGTAATCTGCAACTCCTACACTGCAAAAACATATGGACTACACAACTTGATCAGGGCAAAGCAATTGACGCTATTTACATAGACTTCTGTAAAGCCTTTGATTCGGTGGTACACGACAAACTACTCCTAAAACTAAAATCTTATGGCATCTCCGGACACCTGCAAAACTGGATAGATGCATTCCTGTCAAACAGGCAACAAATGGTCAAAATAGGGAACACCCTATCAAATTCTGTATGTGTCAACAGTGGTGTCCCCCAAGGCAGCATTCTAAGACCAACTCTCTTTATACTTTACATAAATGACCTCTGTGATCATATTAAGAGCAACTGCATTCTTTTCTCTGATGATATAAAGCTATTCAACACCACTGACAATACTGCTACCCTTCAAAATGACCTCAACTATATGTCAGAATGGTCAAACAAATGGCAACTTCAAATCTCAACAAACAAATGCTCTGTCTTACATATCAGCAAAAAAATAATAATCAGAAAATAAAATACAAGCTGAATAATCAAGACCGTGTTGGCGATCCCAACTCTTGGAATACTCAACTCTAATGATCTAAGTGCTTGAGCCCACTATAACTACATAGCCAAAAAGGCATTAAGAGTTGTTAACCTAATCCTGCATAGCTTTTTCTCCGGTAATATCACACTACTAACTAGAACATACAAAACATTTGTTAGACCAATACTTGAATACAGCTCATCAGTCTGGAATCTGCGTTACATATCGGATATTAATACAGTCGAGAAAGTCCAGAAATATTTCATGAGAAGACTTCTCCACTCCTCTACTCATAGCAGAATACCGTATGCCACCAGACTTGAAATTTTAGACCTAGACAACCTAGAACTATGCTGCCTTCGATCTGATCTAAGTATAGTACATAAAATTATCTACTGCAATGTCCTACCTGTCAATTAATACTTCAGCTTCAACCACAACAATGCAAGAGCACACAATACCATGTTTCTCCAACAATACGTCCCCCCAATTTGGAAGACCCAGCATGTTTTGTAGGCATAAAATGAAATTAAGCCCCTCCCCCCCCCAAATTTAGGCCTATTTTAAAACATGCCAAATGGGGGGAGGGTGGGGGGGGGGAGAACTTGTCATTAGGAGCACCCCGCAGGCAGCTGCGCCTCACCATGGAGGAGCTCAGAGGGCTCCCTATCCCCACCAAGCGCCTTTGCTACAGACCCAGTCTGACTGTCACATCATGACCATGACTATGAAAATAAACACAAACACACATCCTTCACCCTTCACACATTGAACCAGAAACCCCCGACACCACACCAACACTGCACTATACCGCAGAATTCAAAAGAGCTACTGCCCTGGGATAGAAGCTGTTTTTCACCCTACTGTTTTTTCATTCATATCCATTTCATGTATTCATAACCATGCTGATATACTTGTACCTGTTATCTAATACTTGCTTGACAAATAAATAAATACATAAATAAAATAAAGCTGGCTGCTGGTTGAAGACAAAGGCTGGTGTGATGGGACATGTTCACATCTGAAATTGTCCTTGTGATACTTGCTGCCCCTATACTTTCCCAGCTGCTTGGAAGAGACTGATGGTTGGCTATGATGATTATTTTATTCAGGGAGATTTTGTTACTCCTATGCATTTACTCTGAAGGAAGAAAATGGCAGAACCTTCTGTTTTTATTCCTTCTTCCTTTTTTATAGAGTCTATAGAATCAACTATAGACTATAGGTACAGAGCAACAAGTGTGTTAAGCTACTTCCTTAACAGAACGAATATACATTCATTCATTGAGAAGAGAGATTTCATTTATTATGTATACTGCTTAATTAAATCTTTCATAGCCAAGCTAGTATTGGATGGAATTGTTTTCTTCCACTTCAGTGCAGCTGGCTTGAACCACCACAACCATTTTAGACTCTTTTTAATTTAATATTTTGTTCAGAGAAAATTGGAACACCAAATGCTTTTAAAACCTCATTTCCAAAAAATGTTAAAACATGCTTATTAGCTAGTCATCCTCTCAAACACTATGTTAAGTTCCACACCATACATTAAGAAGGATGCAATCCCACTATGACAGATTCTGAGGTATCATTAGAGGACTAAAAAGAAACAGATAAATTCCAAAAATAAAATGAGGGAACAAAAAAATGAGATGGATAGATTAGCATTCTATCTGCTCAGAATTATAACTCAGGATTACAGATTTACATTCCAGATGACAGTTTAAGTAGGATATTTTTTTAAAAAAAAGTTTATTCTGGGAGGAACAAAGTTTATTCTGGAAAGAAATAAAATCCAACATGCTGAACTGAAGCTTCTTATTCATAGTAGTATCTAATAATCCAATAGAAACTGGAGGAAATGTGGCACATTTTTAATGTGTTTCTTTGGTGATTTCCATAGTTACTCCTGTTCTATAAATACTTCCCTGGCAAATTTTCAGGGGACACATAATGGATCTGTGCTCATAGGAATTTGGTATCTGAGTTACATTAGTAGGCAATCATTAGTATTGTTTCCCCATTTTGTTTTTCATATTTTACTATAATGTAATCTTGCTTCAGTTCTTGGCAACTTTCTGACACTTCATTAAAAACCCTGGAAGTAATGGGGGAAAAAAGAAAGTAAATTGTGGTTCCTGAAATATCAGTCAAATTATCCATAATAAAGTTTTTAACAAACCAAGCACTCATTGGTACTTAAGTATTTCTGTTCTGCTTGAATTATAGGAAAAAAGAATCTAACTTGTACTGGATTTTTAATACCAGCTTTCCTGATAGAATAAAAATTAGATGGAATCAAAGTATCTGAAGATAATATCTTATAATCAATTCACATCAACAGCTGGAACATAACTTTTATCATACTTCCATTTAGGAAATAGTTAGATTCTTTATTATTATGTCAAGAATTTCATTGCCCCCTTAAAACATGTTTTTTTTAAAAGATAGGTAATATGAAAACAAGATAAATATTAAATTATGAGTGGGAAAATAAACGCAGTTCAAAGAGAACACATAGATTTTATTTCCAACTATTGTTCCAACCATTATGATCTTGAAACATGCCAAACCCAAAATAGGCCACTGTTCCAGAAGCAGTGCATCTTAAAAATGTTTTTTTAAACTTCATCATACTCCCTCAAGATGTCATCTTTATCCTTTTCCAATAGTCCCACCAATATTCCTGCCATTAGTTGTTCCAAGTCGTCTTCTTTTGATTCCACTATATTCTGGAATCTCAAGTATGTAGCAGCCTTATCCATCTCTAGGTAGACCAGGGAGTCCCCAACTAAAAGATTGGTCAGCCATTTGTCCAGGTTATTCCTGCATTGGTTAGGGGCAGTGGTGAGATTCAAATTTTTTTACTACCTGTTCTGTGGGCGTGGCTTGGTGGGCATGGCAGGGGAAGGATACTGTAAAATCTCCAGTCAGAGGCGGGATTGGCCGGTTCTCTGAACTACTCAAAATTTCCACTACTGGTTCTCCAGAACTGGTCAGAACCTGCTGAATACCACCTCTGGTTAGGGGGTTGGACCAGAAGATCTTCAAGGTCCCGTCCAACCCTATGATTCTCTAACCCATTTTAAAGTTAGACCACTTTCAAAGTTGACCAAGATTAGATCCTAACCAACAAATGAAATGAACCTTTTAAAAGATTTAAAAAATGTTAAATATGCAGGCATTCATGCTTCCTGTTTAAGTGGTCTGTAGTTTGTACACATTCCTGAATAGGGAGACAGTGGTTAAAAGAGGCAGCTTTCTGTTCTGTCATTAAGTCAATCTTTTAAATAGAGCCTTCTTTGAGAGATGTAAGAAATTTTGTATCAAGATAAATTAGTGATATCAAGTGGGAGAGACCAAAAAACAAAGCCTATGATAAATTTTTGAAAACCTCTTCCATGTATTGCTCAAGAAGGTTTGGTTGTATGTAACATACTCTGATTAAATTTTAAGTAAAATTCTGTGGCAACTTTTAAAATTATAACACAATGAAGGCTACTAAACCAAGTTTTAGCAGTATATAAATAAGACTTTGTGAATTCAAGTAAAATCTTTAGCTACTGCTCATCTTTCCCCCAGCTGTATGGCCAAGAATGCACTGTCTCTAGCTAAGGACCTGGAATAGTGATTTAAAACAAAGTACTTTGCTAAACAATTCAATAAATAAAGCAAACCTGCACAATTTTGCTACCTAGTTGAGTTTACTTTCAACCAAAACTTCTGGTTCATAAACGAGTGAAGTTGAGAAAATAAAACTTAATCTTGGTTGACTCTTTAGAAAATTTATAAGTAGTAGCTCATCCATGGTTTTTTGAACCATGATTAATGCAACAGTAGATTTTTTTTTTTTTTTTAAAGTCAAATATTATTTTCAACCAATATCAACAAATGGAAAACTGGCACCATTAAACAAAGAACAAGCCTTCAGCATATCATTTTTATTTCATGCAAGGTTTTTGACCCATATAAATATTCCTAGAAAATAAAAATGATGGATGTAGCCTTGTATTCTAAGGAATACAAAAATGATGGATGTAGCCTTGTATTCTAAGGAATTGGGTCAGAAAGAAAGACAAAAGTAACCTTCATGATAGGAAGCATCTGGGAGGCTAGGGGAAGCAGAGACCCTTTCCTTGAACTGTTTTGTAAAAGCATCTCTGACATGCATTCAACATTCTGAAAGTATTTTTTCTATCCCAGACAGATGAACCCTTTTGCCCTCCTCAATTTAAAGAATGCGACCTCCCTTTAACATTAAGGAGAAGAGATAAAAATAAAAGCAATCCTTCCATTTCTTAATTTAGGGTTAGGATGAGAACATTGCTGTTACGTATTCCTTCTTGCTTATTTATGTTTCTTCTGTTAATGATTTTATGGTTTTATATAAACCACTCAAAGCCTTAAAACTGGGGAAGCATAGTAATGACATGCAATAAGTCAATATCTTTTCAGTTTATATACTCTCCATATGGTATCTGTCCCTTCTTAAAATAGCCCATAGATATTTTGAGCAGATTTGGTTCTTAATATTAGAAGTGTAGCAGGTGTGTAAATGAGTTTCAAAGAAATTAACAGCATTCTCACAGATGTACTTGTGTCTTCAAATATATTACCAAAAACATTAGCAGTTTGACTGGCGCTCTATAAAAATATTGATCACAATTCATAATAAGTTGCCTAAATCTAAAATCATAAAACAGTGAGTTATTGGCTGGTTTATACATGCAGACATTGTCATTTTCTACATCATAAACATTTATTTCCTTGCTAATTAGTAGAGGTTCATTGTTCAAAAGTTAAAAGTATTCCTAAAACCTTGCAGTTGTGTGTTAAGTGTTTCCCATACAATTGCACCCCCTTCCAATCTGGTATAGAGCAGATGGCATTACTGTGCAATTAACAAGAACCCAGAGTTATCAGTTTGCCTATATATTGAGTGGAGAGGGTTGGGGGAATTAAATAAGTTGAGTAATAAAATTTCACATCATATTATGTGTGAAACAGAAAGAAGAGGAAGGGGAAAAATTATGTTGAGCAATTCAATCTATACATTAATAATCCTGTCATTGCTATATTATTGCACTATTTTGACATCTTAATAATTAAATAAAAAACAAAATCCCAGCCTTAACAGCTGTTAGTTTTTATACCTGTAAGCATGAAAGGAGCATACATTTATATAAGCAGCAGTGGTAGGTCAAAAATAGCCTGATGCCAAAATTCCCCTTAACCATCTAAACCTTGACATTATCATAGCAATGCTATGTTTATTCCCCAAAAGCACCCTGGAATATTAATTGGAGCAAGTGAACATGAAATCAATAAAGTTCCCAGAGAAGACAAAGGATTGAGGATTGCCCCTTAATCATTTCTTCAGCAATGCCTGATTATATTAAGTCAGAAGGAACATTTACTTCTGAAAAGCTTCCTGAAGCATTATATCATTTCTCCTTTTTCCCTCATTTAAAGTCAGGTGCTTTTTATCATATTTATATGGTAGAGTGCAGCCAATGACACAGGAGAAAAGTAGGATTTATTTTCAAGGATGGATCTGAATTGGGACTTCTTACTCATATGTGTTTGTCAGAATAACAGTTGAGACCCCATACCTAGGGATAGCAGATTGAAGTCTCCCAAAACTATAATCTCCAGTCCAGCCCAGAAATGAAACAGGCAGACAGGTTGTTATATAGAAAAGTTGGTATAATAACAAGAATCTAACCATCTGATCTGTAGAGTCCACCTTGATGAACAAGGTATCATAACTAGAGAGTTGTAAGGTAGGGCTCCTGCAAGCTGTAAGTGAGTCTCTGTTAATAATTGCCACATCCCCACCTGTGCCCAGAATCTCTGAGTTTTGAGTGTGATGCCACAGTTGAAACTCAGCTGGGCAAATTTCAGAAAGAGCACATACCCCTTCTTTGGGGCCCAGCCAATGCATGCCCTATCAGCTCTCTTATCCACAATCAAATCATGGCCCTAGTATGTACCAACCTAGACAGAGGCCCTAGTACATACCAACCTTACCCACTAATAATCAAATAATGGATGACACAGGCTTATTACATATTGACCTGGCATTCAGTACTAGCAGACAGAGGCCAGGGTCAATGAAAGTCCACTGACAAGGCATCAGAGCTAAGATCAAGAAGCTGGAACCTGGAACTATTAAGAGACAATGGTTTCACAGTGGCTGAGAGTGGCCTGTTCTTTGTCCAATTCAGTGCCATGAAAGACACTTAAAGCAGTGTCTTTAGCTGTATTTTCTCTCCAGAACATAATCCATTACATAGATCAGCACCTACACTGTTCAGAAAACATGATTAATGTGGTTAGGTTGGCATCCTTGTTTTTCTGTATTGATTTGCAATTTCATAATATATGAAGAAAGAGACTTTAGGACACTTTAGCAAACTAGCTTATATAGTTGCTCCAGTAATGTGTGCAATGGTCTTTCATAAAAAAAATCAAATATTTTATATCATTCTATATTTGAGTGTCAAATATCTTTTTTTAAAAAAAATCTGAAAATACCGTATTTGCCGGTTAGCGTATAAGGGCGACTTTTTGCCCTGAAAAACGTGCCTCCATTGGGGGTCGTCTTATATGCGGGTCGTCTATCTCGCGGCAAATAGTAGAAATTGGGAAGCACCGCGGCTGCCCGCGGCTGAGGCACTTGCTATGCACCGTGAAAGCGAACTCCCATTAGCGGAGCAGTCAGCCTTCTCCCAGCTCCCAAGGAAATGCGAGGCCGCCCGAGGCTCCGATTGAGGTATCCGGCTGGGGCTGTCCGGGCTGCGCCCGTGACGGCTCCAGTCCTGCCGTTGCCTCGGGAAGGGAAAAAGGCAAAACCAGGAACCACTGCCTGCCATTGCAAAGCGCTCGCCGCGCTCTTCCTTTTGCCTTCCTTCCCGAGCGCAACGCGGACTGGAGCCGCCGGAGCCGCTTTCAGCTGCACAACCCACAGCCCCAGCCGGATACTCGCGGAGCCCAGCGGTGCGAGCCTCGCTTCTTGGGAGCTGAGAAGGCTGGCTGCTCCTTCGCCTAATCTAACGTGCCTCAAAAAAAAAAAAAAAGTGCAAAAGTGGAAGGTAAAAGTGCGGAAGAGGGGGCGTAGTATATAACAACTATATTTTGAGTGGAAATGTTGGGTTAAAATGTCTTATACGCCGGGTCGTCTTATACGCCCGGCATATACACGTGTAATTTGAAATAGAATTTTGGTAGGTCAAATTGCATCTAAGTGGTATTTTTCTTTAATCCAGCTCAAGCCTGATAGTTTTAATCCATAACTTCTTCACTCTGAAACCCACCAGACAATTAGTGCTGTTCTGTAAAAATTAGACCATTTCTCAGACTAGTATAGGACAAGATAAAACATATTTCTTAAATAAGGGGGTTAAAGTCTTTCACAATTTTTGGGAAAGAAAATTTTCATTGAATTTAAGACATAGAGGTGTATCCAATACATACAATAAAGAGACATTATTAATTAAGCATGACAGGAAAGTGAAGGAACTGAATAATCATGAAAACTGTACTACCCTTGATTAAAAATAAATATCTTCAAATCTTACTTCCACAAATTTTGTAGCAATTATTTTATTTGAAGCTCTGTTTTGAAAAGTTTGACAGGTTATCTTGTTCTTGCTTCATATTATCTGGCATTTCACTGATGCTTTCTGACCTTAAGATAAGGATTAGCTTTTTAATCAGCAAATTATGATCTCTGCCTCATTCACCTCTTCAGTAAATGTCAGCAGGAGATATTTCCCTTCCTTAACTGAGACCAAAGCTGCAGTTTGCCACATTTCATCTCTTTACATGAGACTGAGTTTACAGATGTGCCCACTTGAAATAAGCATTCTTGAAAATTATAATTGTCTCCAAAGGTTGACATTCAAAGGCTTTCTTCTCAGCTTTGAAGGTTCCTTATGAAATATGTCTGATGTGATACCTAAACATTCAGCATAAAACACAGGTTTTTGTTTTCAGAAACATTTATGCCACATCACAATAAGACCCCTCTTTCCAATTTGGCATCTTAAATTGCTTTTAATAGCTCTAATACTGTGTTACAGCACAATTCTTTGATACTTAGAAACATACCCTACCGGAATGTCCAAACAAATGTGCTTAGGATTGAAATTTGGGGATTGTTTTAATGTGTTTATGTATTACATATTACTATTTTTAGCCAACTTGTAAATCATCCTCATCATTAGGATGTTTTGGAAAAAGCTAGACAGAAATATATTCACATACAAAGGCATTTCATTTTGCAAATTGAACTATTTATAAAAATTATTCTATTAAACTAAAAACTTTTTTGTTACCTGCGTGAACAATCTTGTCTTCTCTTTGTCAATCAAGGTTCACTGTACTCAAGGCAGGTCAATCCATTAATCAAGATGGAATGCTTGACACGCTTGATGTCAGGCTTCATTTGAAGTTGGGCCAGAGCTCCAGTTAGTACAGAATGCTGTGGTTGCGTTGCTAAAGAAGATAACCTACTGCAAACCTATTACATTGGCCTGGAAATAACTCTACTGATAACATCCTTACATCCACACTTCCTTGACGGTAAATGTGAAAGGAATGAGAAATGGAAAAAGCCATTGTGAGCAGATGTAATGATTTCTAGTAGTGCTGCCCAGCATGTTGGATTCAAAAGATATTTTTTGATACACAGTCTTTAAATCAAATGATTATTATTTTTTTGTTCCTAAAAATAGTAGCAATCATGGGGAAAGGCACAATTTTTACTCCTGCAATCTCTAAAGCAACTTTTTGCTTGTTAATGTTGTGCAATGATTATTTATTACTTAGAAATATTCTTTTATTGAGACATAAAATATAGTTAATTAATTAAAATAATGTCCATCTTATCCAGAAATATATTAATCAATCATAACTTTTATTACAGTTATTAATCAATTAAAAAAACAAAAGATAACTTCTGAAACAGCAAATAAAAATCATAATAAAACTAAATAGTTATAAAGTTTATAAAGTGCTGTATGTCTGACAAATAGTAAAACAAACTGAGCCATACTCAAAAAAACATCACATTGGTTGAATGATAATAGCCATTATTCAGTCAATGCCAGGAACCCTTTGATGTTATATGAGAAGAAGAAGAAGAAATAGAGACCAATACAATTGATTAAAACCCCATTCAGGTTGTTGAACAGGAGATGTCTGAAATGTGATTTCCGTGATACATTTCTAGAAGAAAGGTGCTCGTATACATATATACATATATACATACCAATATATACATGTACACATAAACATACATACATACATAGACATAGACATACACGTGTGCGTGTCTGTGTGCCTGTGCCTGTGTATACACATATACATATACACATATATGCATATATATACGATATATACATATGCATACATACATAGACACAGACACAGACACACACAGACAGACAGACATATGTGTGGGTCTGTGGGTCTCTGTATGTATGTATGTATGTATGTATTGTATACGTGTGTGTGTGTGTGTGTGTGTGTGTGTGTGTGTGCCCGGAGAGGGGAGGACTTGTGTGTATCGGTGTGTATGGTATGTATATGAGCATGTACATGTGTGCGTGCATGGGTTTTTGTGTGTGTGTGTGTGTGTGTGTGTGTTTGTGTGTGTGTGTGTAAAAGGCAAGACTTGGGGAAAAATTCTGCATTTGAAAGCTCATTTTAAAGATTTGCCCTCATTTGTCAGTTTGGAATATCACAATTCCATTTTCTGTCTTTTAAAAATCAGGCTACATTAGACACCAAATATTGGTATATAGGCTAAAATATTACAATTCCTATGTTGAACATGCTTTGTGTGGCACAAACTCTATTAGATATCTTTCACCATATTCTTAAGAAATATCAAAATTCTGACACATTTACAAAAGAAGTTAACTACAAGTCATGTAGTTGGAACAATGAATTAACTCTTTAACCCTTGGCTATTCTCTAAAAGTTCTCTAAAGTTCTCTAAAAGTTCTTTTAGAGAACTTAGAGAACTCTCTAAGTTCTCTAAAAGCTTCAAGTTCATGCATGTTTTTGATTTATGACATTTGAAGATTGCATACATCACACTAAGCCAAATCTTAGCACATCTTTTAAGACAGAAAAAAATGAGAGAAGTAAGTCTAGTGACAAAAATTAGGACTGTTCAGTTCCCTTACATGCAATGCCCCTCACGTGCAAGTAATATTAAATTGAATATTTTAATTTAAAATGCTGAAGTCTAAATCTGAGTCCCTCTTTCATCTTGAGGTTCATGCAAAGGGGTTCTCACATCAACAACAGAATATTTTCCTAACAGACAAAATAACTTCAAAATATTCTCTGTCAATCTTTTCCTTCCACGTCTCTTCCTCACGATAAATAAGAAACAGTGCCCACTGATTGCCTTCTTGCCTTCATTCCGATTCAGCCTTACTTAATTTGGCTAAATTTATAGATGAGAAAAGCTCATCAGAGATTTTTCCATTCTTCCTTATCACCATTCTTTGCAACATGTTATACAAACAAAAGAGACCCGATTTTGTTTTGTTCATTTTCAAAGTGGGTTGAGCTCAAAACAGTTCTGTTTTGCACTTGAAACTCTTCCCAAATGATCAAAACAATTGCTTGACACTAAAAAAAAATGGGGCATTAGAATTCAGATAGTTTGAATTTGAACTGCTTTGCATAACTTAGACTCAGTCTCACAAAGAGTATAAAATGGTAAAACTATATTTGGATTTTATATTGCAAATGAAACTTGACTGCATGGTCTTCAACCACCAGAGAAATAATATTCTTATAAAACAAGACATTGGCAAGATGCTCTAGAACTCAATTTTTCAAATACACCAGTTATCTATATATATAGAACTTTTATTATTAGGTTATTTTAAAAAGAACATTCAGCCATGTGACATCATCTGGAAATATTTGCTGGTTTTTCGATCATAGAATGTATCATATGGGATCTCATAGGACATCTAGCTCAATCCATTAAACTATACCCAGTAGATGATATCTAGTTCCTGCTGCAAAACTTTTCGTAAGAGTGACTCAATCTGTATTCCAGGCACAGTGTTTCACTTTGGGAAAAATAGGTCATAGACTTGTTTTAGGAAATAACCAAGTGACATGCAGAGGAAAAAAAGACATATAAAGGGAAAATATCATTTTGCCATTTGGAGTCTTTTTCTCTGAAAGCAAGGAAATTGGAAATTCCTTAGTGACACTTATTCATTTGGAAAACTGAATTAAATATCAAAACTGACCAATGCAGAAAATCTTTACATATTTTCCTATGTAATTGGCAATGATTTTTTTCCCACTACAAATTTACCTATTGTCTTGTCCACTTGTCAGCAAGCCTGAGCATTACTCTGGGAGAAAAAAAAGCATATGTTCATAAATCTCATTGTAAAAATGGCATGTTCTCTCTTGATACAGTCAATCATTTTCAATGTTGCTTTTTCAGAATGACGGGGTCCACATCCATGTCTCTTCCATGCTGTGTTTACCCTTCAATCATACCTTGTCATTCATTTTGGAAAAAAACCCCAAGGGGCTCAGCTGGAACAGATTAGGTATCCCAGAATGAAAGTGACTGAAAATGGTGTTTATATAACCTGGATCTCCATTTCTCTCTTTCCTTCTTCATCTCTCACACACAGACACAGACGCACACACACAGACACACACACACACACAAGATTTTGTCAAGCATGAGGGTTCATTCTGTTAGGTATGCAAAAAAAAAACAATAGTTTAAGACCTAAACATTTTAACAATGAAATATTTTATGCAGTTCTTTTAAAACAAATTTGTCTACTGATGCTTGTCTTCAGGGGAAAAAAGAAACACCCAGATAGCTCACCTTGAAACAAGGGTTGGCTACTTTATTGCAGCCAGGGACAACACTTTTAATTTTTTTAATTAACAATTGTATGTATTTATTAACTCTTGGATATCCTAGGGTCATGGGAATTATGGTGGTGACATTACCAGAAGAGAAGTGACCAACAGTTTAAAGCAGAGTTCCCCAACTTTTCTGGGTTTGAGGTCTGGTAAGAAGGATGGAAGAGGGGATGGTTCCTGTTAGGAATGTAAGTCACCTAACAGTTATTTGGGTTGGAAATATATAAACTAGGATAGACATTTTAATACTATGTCTTTAAGAAAATGATAAAACTGTAATTGGGTGTGGTTCCTCAAATGGCCATAAGATGAAGCCAGAAACCTGGGTTGTTTAGTGAGTATCTGTTCCTTTCTGTTGGAGAGAGTTCCCGTTCTTCCTAATGACTGTTACTGATCGTTGATGTAAGTCTGTTACTGAACTGTTTTTGATACTGGACTTTGATATTTGGATTATCCCTGAACTGAACACTGACTGCTTTACCTGTGAATGACTTGGACTGCTTATCTTGGACTGTGCTTAAACGTTTATTGGAAGTAAAAACCTACATTAACTGTACAGTGTATCTGTGTGCTGTGTGTGTGTTATTCTTCACTTCTCTCACTACATCTCCCTTTATGCGCTCATTCTCCTAACGGGGAATTACCTCAACAGTTCCACATGAGTGGCTGGCAAGTACGTACGAAGTTCCATTTGCATGAGAGGCGGTCATGGAAATGGAGCATAAACACACTGCTTCCATGCCCATTATGAATTACTCATAGCCCAGTAGTGAGACACAGCCCGGAGGTTGGGGACCTTTGAATTAAACTTTTTGATTGTTGTTAAGGAGAATTGGATGAGTTATAATTTTTTAAAAAGTTCCAGGATGGCTTGAGATTGTACTGAAAATTGTTGAGCCTTATCTTAAAGAGAAATCTTTGGATTCTCTTTCCGAAAATTGGATAAAATTTATAACCAAAAGGTACCCTATTTTTGTACCTTGCATTATCATCCTCAAAAGAACTTGGCACCCTGAGACTGCCAATAATTCACACAGTGGCTTCTCCTGTCTAAAAGCTTTATACTCTTCACAGTGTCAAGCAAATTCAGTTATATGATTATTTGGGGGTGTATTTATTAAGTTTGGAATTACAATTGCCTGTAAGCCTTTTCAGAAACTGAATTTGTGTATTTATTGGTATGCCACATATTTTGTAAAAGCAAAATGATTACTGCCCAGGCTACTTCCACAGTATGGCTTCCCCACACCTTTAATGCAGTATCGGTATGACAAATGCTAGGAGCAGTTGGAAATGAATTTCTTTCAAACTGTCCTGGATCATCCAATTAAAGAGACAGTTAACTTTAAAATAGCCTGTCGCTTTATAAATCATAGATTTAGAACAGCCCTTGTAGGTCATATGATATGATACAACAGCCTATTAAAATAAGAAAATTTCAATAGAATTTTTCCAATTTTTCAATAATGGTGAAGTTGAGCTTATCATTCCTGCAGGAAATTCAATCTACTATTAACTATTGTTAGTCCACATATGTAGCAACACAATTTTCTTATTCACATACAATATTTTAAATGTCTATAAATGGCATGTATTTTATATGTATAGGCAACCTTCCTCTGTCTTCTGCCATAAGATTTCTTTAATTGCCAAAACATCTGTTCTAAGACTTCCAGTACATATACAGAATTCAGGCAGAATATTTTCTACTTCCAGATTTTTTTCATGTGAACGTTATTGGGCCTAGACATGATCACAGTTACACACCATAATCATGTCTTGATCATCACTGACTCTACAAAATGCTATCTATTAAAAGATGTATATGCAAGAATCCAGTAGCATAGTGATAATCTAGATTCCTGAACATTCCAAAGAAAACATACTTGATCCACTTAGTTGCAACATTAAAACCTAGAAGAAGAATAACTGTGCAACAAGGAGTCTAAGGTATGCCCATAGTGATCCTTACAGCCTTAAATTGCTAGTCAAATGCCCATAGGGAGCCATTAGATACCAAGTACCAATATAGCAAAGAATCATAATCTTTTTCCTCATATCTTCATCCTAATAACAGTGCTCAACATCTTCTCATTAAACAACCCTGTAGGGTAGAGTGTAGGGCACAATGCAGAGTGTGAAGTAGGAGGAAGCAAAATGTAGATAGCTGAATATTTCAGCTTTTGTCTCAAAGTATTGGAAAGCTGAAGAAGCTGGTTTAACCCGATTCTGAATTAGTCCTTAAAAATAAAGGAAATATGATATACACTTACTGACCCGTAATCCCTTTTCAGCTTGAAATAATCACTGTAAACCATCAAAGAACTCCTGTATGTATATACAAGATTCAAGGTTTTAAATCACTGGGGTCTAAAACAAGGAAATGACTAGCATTAATGCTAGGAGAGAGGATTAACTCCGCAGTTCACTTTCATAGCATAGCCCACTGTTAATTAATTATATGTTTGAGGATTACATAATGTATACATGTTATTCAGAGCTTGGAAGAAAATCTAAAAATTGCAAAGGAAAGGCTACTCTAAAGAGCCAAGAGACAAAGAATCTTATTATCAATTGCATTATTTGCATTCTCAGTGGCTTAATTCATTTTTTTTCTCCCTGAGGCTTTAATCTCTAAACCCAATTCATTAACACAATGCAAGAAGCAGTCTATGAAAAGTGCACAAAGGGACAGTGTAATTGAAACTCTGTGATGGAAGAGAAGTATACCTCTGCATTTTGGCAGATTAATTGCCAGATGTCCTTTGCTTTAAAGAAGCATTTCCTTATTTCAAAAGGTTATTTTGGCTCCAGAACATCACCTCCTTTTAAAACATATGGGATGCCTATTGTGTTTATAAGCCAATAGATTCGGATCAGGGTTTTCTTCAGGACATTTTTACTGGAAACTCTTTTTGGTTACCAAATTACATTCTGATGGAGATGAAGGGAATATTTGAAGCTAATAAAAAAATATAACCCTTCCCTGCTTGAATAAAGTAAGTCCAATTAGTTAATTGGTCTCTAGGATGGCATGATTCATACTGAATTGTATAACGCCACTCCAATATAACTTGACCTTAACACCAATGTGACTGGAATCTGATCTTGGGCAAGAGAGAAAAAAGGTTCCCCTTATAAGTGAATGTTAATGTTATTACATGATTGGCACGTTCAAATTTCAAATTCTTTATTTTTTTTTATGTGATTTTCATTTTATACATCCATTATCATAAACATCCATACCATCCACTTTAAGATGGCTGGTGTAAAAATATCTGTAATAAATATATGCTCTATACATAAACCTAGGCAAAATTATAAAAAAATGTTTCTCAATAGAACATGAATGAAAGTCTAAGCGATCAGTTTAAACTAGTAATTCTATCCAAAAAGTATACCCCCAAAAGTTGGGTTGTGCCTTAATTTTGTTAGCTCTGCTATAAGGATGACAACTGTATTGTTATATCTTGCTTGTGGAAGACAAATGAATATGAACAAGAACAGCATCCTTCTGTAGCAGAATGTGTACGATGGCAAAAGAAATAGAGGTAGCCTCTCTCCATACCACTGCCATTTCCTACATTAAGTCAACCAGTCTAATACACAACCAGCAATAAGCCCCCTCCTTCCCACCTGGCTGCTTCAGATCTACCTGCCTGATTGACATCATTTCCACTTGCTCTAATTAAAATGAAGTTTGGAAGGTCAGTCCCCTTAGAGTGGAGAAAACTAGATCCAGTCAGAAAGTCCTTATTTCAGATCTTGACCTGATGGCAGATGTATTGACTGATGCATGAGAAAATTAGCAAAAAGGGGACAGAGTTGCTTTCAGTTTTGTGGTTTATAGACATGTATCCATTAGTAATTAATCCTTCATCATTCAAAATAACCTTTCACATACAATTTCCCCTTTTTAAAAAAAATAAAAACCAATTTGGAACCAAAGAACTATTAAGAAAAATGTTAAAAGCCTAAACCATTTCTAACATAGATTTCTTTTGTGACAAACAAAAGAAACAAAATGGCTGAAAATTAAATCAATATATGAAACCCTAATCCTAACAGAAATATTGATGATATACTGGAAACACACAATGTCTCTCTCTCTCCCTCTCTCCCTCCCTCCCCCTCCCCCTCTCCAAAAGCTCTTTTTATTTCAAAGTAAGTATTAAAGTATTCATACTTTTCTATTAAACATTACCATATTTCAAATGTGGAAGAGTATGATGTAAACCCTGATCACAACAGGCAACATACAGAACTTGTTCCCCTATACGCCTTTATCATTTAATGATGGCGAAGAAACTGAAAAGAGATTTTATCAGATCAGATGGAAAACAATTAATTTTAGCACCTTCCATATACTGAGAAATAGCACTTTCACATTATACAGTAATAGTAGCTTTAGGGTGGTGCTAATTAAACTAAATGAGAAAAGAGCTCTCCTTTTCCAAGATGTTCTATATTTCTTGGAGAAGTTGCACGAATGTGAAATACATTTTTAACAGGAGTTCAGAACATCGCTCATGAAGAAAATGTGAAACTGAATTTACAAAAGAATTACTATGAAGTATTCATTAAAAGGAGGTTGTATAAATGAAAAAATATTGGTAAGTATCAAGTGAGAAAGAACACATATCACAAAGAATATAAGTTTTGGAATTCTACCTAAGGCTCATTGTCACATCCTGCTAACCACAGCATGAAACTGCCTTGCTAACCATTAGCACCTTTGTCTCATCTGCAGCCTATCCATCTAAATTTGTCTTTTCTCATTTATTAATTTCATATACTTTGTGGCCCCCAAGAGCTCTGTGCAGTTCACAAGTACAAAGCATTAATTAAAAAAAAACAAGAAAACTATACAAGAATAAAAAATGGCAACTGGACAAAAACTAGACAGAAACAAAAAAGAAATAGACCCATGCCACTGAAAGACAATGTAATCACCCTTATCAAAGGCCTTGGTGAACAGCCAGATCTTCAAGGCCATTCAAAACAACAGCAGATTGGGGGCCATCCTGATTTTAGGGGAAACTCATTCCAGAGGGCAAGCACTACTATGGAGAAGGTATAGTTTGATAGATGGCGTTGTTTAATGAAAGGAATCTGGTACATACCAAACTTGTTGCATCAGTTCCCCTGGGAAGATACTCCATGAAATAGAGTAACCCAGCATATGTCAGGTACAGCTTTATATGTAATGACCAGCACCTTGAATCACATTCTGAAGCAAAATGCCATTCAGTCCAGCTGATGATGCAGAGATCACACATGGGGTATACTGAGGTGTGCCTATCATTGCTTACTTTACTGAATTTTAAACCTGTTGACGTTTCCATGTAGTCTTCAAAAGTATACCATGTATACCATGATCAAGCCACAGGTGACCAAGATGTGACTATTTGAAGAGCCTGTGGGTATTATATTAGATATTCTAATATTAAAGTAGTGTTTTTCCTCTTGTTCTGATACAAATCCTACTTATGAGCAATCTGCAATCTACAGTCTGTCATTAGCAATGGTTGGTGATGATAGTCAGTAGCTGAAATTTGCCCAGTTTCTAATGACAAGTTTAAACTGATGAGAGCATCCCCTACTTGTCCAGTCATTAGAAAATTCTTGGACTGCTGAGGGGACCAGACATTTGGCTCACTCAGGTGTATTTCTTTCTTTCTTTCCTTCTGTTCTTCTTTCCTTCCTTTTCAAGATGAACATCACAATCAGCTTCTATCTAATAAAGACAGCCCTGTACCATCAGTATCAAAATGCTCTACAGAATGATGTTATTTTTAAGGTTTTCTTTAAAATAAAGGGTTTGGGAATATTACTTATATTAGAAACAAGATGTTCCCAAAGGCTGAATAGCCACTGAAAGTCACATCATGTTCCCGTACCCTTCACCTTCTATGGGTGGGAACATTTAATATTTCCTCCCATAAAAATTCACAAGTATTCATGCCTGATTAGGCATTATGCAGGTTTTTCTCATAAATGGCTTTAGCATTATCCAGAGAGTTCTGGATTAGTTTTTAAACATGTATTTAGTAGCATTTTGAAAGAGCACTGGATTTATCTTTACAAAAGGAAGTGCTCCAGTCAATTTAAACAGAGAAAGAAAGCCAGGTTTTGTGTGGCTGGTTCTGTTACTAATGAGAATATTTCAGGTTTTCTCCTATTTTTGCTGTTGCATAGCTGTACTTTTTTTATTACTTAGGTTGGACAAGAATTCCAGTAGTTTCTCTTTTAGTCCAAATAATAGGCTCAAGTGAAGTGAAGAAATGTGAAGTGAAATAGGAGACAAATCACCCAGAGCAATTTACAGCCTCGCCAGGGCACCAATGATCTGTCACTTGGGCTATTTTTGAACATGGGTCTCGTAACCTTCTGGAAGACCCCACATACCAAAATAGGGTATATGACAGGTTAGTGGGGCAGGAGAGGAATTAAGCATGAAGGAGATCACCAGGTGATCTGCCAGGAGAATTCAATCCCACTTCATCCAGACCCATGCCGACAATCAGTCACTCAAGCAACTTGAAAAATGACCAAAGCATCTAACTAGGCAACTGACACTCAACTCACCAATCCACACACTTAGCATAGAAACTGGTTGGGTTTTGTTTTTTTGCTGGCAGAGGATGCTGGGTGGGAGGCAAAACACAGCTAGGAAAATAGGCCATTTACTTCCCCATCATTTGTCCCCAAATGTAAGGACAACACCATCACCAGGCAGTGTGCTGAATGGGAGCAATGTGAATTAACTTGGCATCAGAGGTGGTATTCATCAGGTTCTGACCAATTCTGGAGAATTGGTAGCAGAAATTTTGAGTAGTTCGGAGAACCTGCAAATGCCACCTCTGACTGGAGATTTTACAGTATCCTTCCCCTGCCATGCCCACCAAGCCACGCCCACAGAACCGGTAGTAAAAAAAAATGAATCCCACCACTGCTTGGCATGCTTTTTTACTGATTAAGGATTGGTGTCTTTCTCCCAACACAGCTGTGAGGATCTATCTCCTTGTGAGCTATTTGTATTTTTCCTTCAAGAACATCCTTTCTTTTAATTATTTTTAATTATTTATAAGATCTGCTGAGGTATGAAAGTAGAAACTTTTAGATTACTTCATTTACCAGCCTTCTACTCTAGCCAGAGATGATTATTTTAATTTACAAAGAGGACTTTTGTCTTCTTTTGTTTGTATAAAATGGCTGTACATGAGTTTTATTTATTTGATTTGTCAATCGCTTGCAAGATAACAGGTATAAGTATAAACATGAGTCAGAATACAGGAAATAGATATGAATAAATGGGGTGTTGGTGATTATAATAAGAATGCCAAAAGTGCTGACCTGCCATAATTATAAAATGGGCTAGTTAGGAGATTTTACAATCAAATGTTTTAGATATTTATGCATTTGACTTTTTAGTTAAGTTTTTAAAAAAATCTTCTATTAATTTTACTGAGTTATGAAAACTGAGTTGCAGTTAACTTAAATCCTTTTGGCAGCAGGATATATATCATGGCCACCGAATATGATCTCAATCCACAGTCAGGTTCATAGGGAACAAAGCAGCATTTTCAATATCGTGAAGTCTCATTGGGTGATTAAAGGGTTGGATTAAGGGCAGTATTTCTCAACATTGACAACTTTAAGATATGTGGACCTCAACTCCCAGAATTCCCAAGCCAGCATGGGAGTGGTCCATACATCTTAAAGTTGCCATGGTTGAGAAACAGGATTAGGGGCAGCAAAATCCAGGAACTAGATCATGGATGTCAAACTCAATTGCATCATGTGACTTTTTTTGCCTTTGCAGAGCCAGAGTGGGTGTGGCCTGTGCATGATGCCTCCATCCATGGGCTGCCAGTTTGAGAGGCCTGATGTAGATCTAGTGTCTGCTCAGGCATGGAAGCTTCCTGCATAACTTTGTGCTAGAGACTTTCTGTCAGTCCTACATTGCTGGGTTGTTATTGTCGAATATATAGGAGGCAAGGCCATTATTTCACTGCTGTAGAAAAGGTAGGTTATATATTTGGCCTATCAAACAATGAATAACAGATGAATTGTAGGGAAAAGACAAATTTTAGATCATTATTCATAAAACATTCAGTAGCTATAAGAGCATGTCATTGTGGTGAATTACATCATCTGTGTAACATCACTGTTATGCAAATGACATTGTTTAAAGCAGAGATATCAAACTCACAGCCCAGGGGCCGGATTCAGCCCAGGGGGTTCATGTCTGCCCTGGAAACAGCAAAGGACCAGCCTGCGGTGCCTCTGCCAGCAAAACAGGCTCCCAAGCTCCACCTTTGGCTACGACAGCCTCCTGCAACCCTCTGCCAGTGAAAACAGATCTCGGGAGGGTGGTCCTCCAAGCTCTATTTTTGCTGGCAGAGGATTGCAGGAGGCCATCACAGCCAAAAATAGAGCTCGGGAGCCCATTTTCGCTGGCAGAGTGCTCAGCCCACCACAGGTGCCCTGACACAAGTGATGTCGACCTGGCCACGCCCACCCCAGTCACACCCACCCTGGTCCTCAAAGTCAAACACAACCCTAATGCAGTCCTCAATTAAACTGAGTTTGACACCCCTGGTTTAAAGTAAGACTTTGAGCTGTAAAGGTAGAGATGGTCACCCAAAAGCCCTTGCAGCGGGAGCTGGTTGGCCAGCTTTCTTCACTGAGGCAGCCTAGATGGAAAAAGCTTCCTAACTTCTGAGGGAAAAAAAATAGAGAAAAAGGTGAAAGGTTCCTGTTCACCTCCATAACTGTTGCCTTTTTTCTCTGCTTTCCCAGCAAGTCCCATTTCCTCCCCTACTTAGCAAGTAAGCAAATGCCCCTGTGCCTCTTTTCCTACCTGCAGGGGCTGCTCTCTCTGTCCTTTTTACTTGAGTGCCACCTCCTCAGGTTTCCAGTCATGCCCAAACAGGCCAATCAGTTGAAGGGTTCCTTGACTGTCAGCCTTCCAAGGTAGGCTACAAGAATTACTGAACTTTACTTCATTTGTTATAGGGTGTAATAACAGAATCTTGAAAGCCTGACAGAGTATCCCTGTTGCATCAAACAGGGTCAAGGGAGGGTTATTTTAAGTGTTTTTCTCACACCGTCCCTTTTTTCAAAACTGGGTGGTGTACTGTTTTCTTTTAATGGGTTTCCTAATGACTCTAATAACTATCACTATAATCTTCTACACCACTCATTGTCAGAACTAATCTTCTCTCCCATGTGTGAAAACATCCCAACCAACTCACTATGGGAAACAAATACAGATTCACTTTCCCAACCTTGCTTGGCAATCCAAGGTCAACAAACAAGTCTTCACACTCCGAGTCAGAGCTGGAAATTCCCTCCTCCCTCCTTGTTGCACAGCAACTGGTACTGTTCTATCATGATGGAAAGCACAGAATATCCTTCATTCTTGGATTCATTGTTGCCTGATAGTGGCAACAGATCATGGGGTTAGTGTTTGCATGGGAATTTCAGGTGGGGGTGGTATACACGGTATAGAATGTGGACGTGATGACCCAGAGTGTACCATAAATGTAACAAAATCCAAAACGTAAATAAATGTCCTTTAATGCCTCCAACTTGACCCCACTGTTCAATAATACTAAGTTGGAGATAAAACGTACTCAAAAATAGTCTTCAAAAGCAAGTAATACAGTCCGAATTTAATGAGCAGATAGAGGTGAAATAAAAACCAAATAAACTACAATGACAAAATTTCCACAATGGAGCAGGAGAAGTATTTACCAAATTCAAGGAGATAACAAGGCACAGTCTGTTGGAAGGACAACCAAGATAACTTCAGACCAAAGATAAAACACCCTTTGTTTCCAGCGTTTACCAGTATGCAGGTCCAAACTCTTATGCAGTTCTCACACCTACAGCCCATGAAGACGATCAAGGCCCTCTCCTCCCAAGTAGACCACGTCACTCCCTTATCCTCTCCTCCCTGCATGTCCTAGGATGCAGAGGGGATGGGTCTGGGTCCTCCTCTGACTGCCCAGCCGGCCTCTGCCCTTCCCCAGCCTCCTCCACAATCTCCGGAGCCACACTTCCACTCCCTGTTGGCTGTTCCTCCTCTCCCTCAGAGTCAGTCTCCACCAGGGGCATGACAGTGGGCATATATTCCAAACATCTCCTCCCCCATCTGGAATCCATATTTCTACTTCATATTCTTTTATACCCACCTATAATGAGTTTCCTTCTATGCCTCCTTATAGCAAATAGAATGAAGGCAGGGTTAAGTCCTTTTCTCATGCTCCCACATTTCCCAAGACTGAGAATTCTGGAATCTTTGGGAAATATGAGCTTCTTCACAGTATTCCTAATGACTCTTGAATTTCTTTGACAAGACTTCAGGTAGTCCTTGACTTACAATACTTCGTTAATGGCCGTTCAAAGTTATAACAGCATTGAAAAAAGTGACGTGTAACCGTTTTTCAGAGTTATAACGTTTTCAGCATCCCCACGATCATGTAATCAAAATTCAGATGCTTGGCAACTGGTTCATATTTATGATGGTTGCTGTTTCCCAAGATCACATGATCTTCTTCTGTGACCTTCTGACAAGCAAAGTCAATGGGAAAGCCAGATTCACTTAACTGCCTGGTTACTAATTTATCAACTGTAGCAAGAAAAGTTGTAAAATGGGGCAAAGTGAGACTTAACAAATGTCTCACTTAACAACAGAAAATTTGGGCTCATTTGTGGTCATAAGTTGAGGACTATCTGTATCTCTGCGGTCTCTAAATTGGCAGTAGATTGGTTCGGGGGACTCTCTCACTAATGAAAATATTCAGCTTAGGCAGCTCAGCTCAATGAAGCAGCTATTTGGGAAAGGCAGGGAAAGGCAAGGACAAGGAAAAGGGGGTAAAATGAATGACAGCTGAAGTTCAGTCACAAAAGGAAAACAGAATTGCCTTATCTCCCTAGTGATGGAATTGCACAAATTATGTACTTCACAAATTTGGTTTGGAAAATGTTTCCAAAGCAAATTTTGGACAGTGCCATACAAAATGAGTTGCAGTAATCTGCCTAGGATACGATCCCGGCAGTTCCAATTGAAGCATGTTTATTTAAACTAAACCATAGTACTTCATGCCTCACAAGCTTACATGCTTTCAAGCCAAGGATTCTAGCCAGCCCATCAGTGCAGCTGAGATCAAATCATTGAAACTGGAAGGCTTCCAGTTGTGTTACTCTTCTATGTTGGCATTACTTGTCCTTATGCCTCACCTTAATTATCATCCAATACAGAATTCACTGTATGGGTAGTTTGAACAGCCCCCTTTCCCTGTTTCATTCATGCTGTGATATTCATCACAATTAATCACTATTCTCTACAGGTAAGAAACTCTCTGCTCTGTTCTGAACCCTTCATCCCATCCTCTGACAATCGAAACAGAATTTGCCAAATCTCTTTCCTCTGCCTTGCACACTACATAAAAAGATGACTACCTTTTTGAGAGCTATATTGAGAGGTATATTGAGAACTTCCGGGCAATTGCTCTGGTCAACAAAACAACTAGCACAGCAGAAAGCCACTGGTAAGTGTTTTTCAATTATAAATAAGCAATGCTAAATGCTAAACATTGGGCATTATTATGTGATAGAACGAATGTTTAATGCAGAGTTGTAGTCCCTAAATAACTATTTGTCAATACAAGTACCAAAGAAAAAAGGAATGTTTTCAATGCTCATAAATTTATTTTTCTTTTCTTTTTTCCTTTAATGCTCCGTGTTTAGAGGCAATGCAAATGATTAGACACTTTCTGGATGTCAACCCACTTCCTATATCAGCGGCATCAGCTGCAATAACAGTTGATATGATCCAATTTTATGAGGTCTGCAAGCATTTGTCTCTTGATAAATGTTTAACTTCCTTTAAAAATTTTGCACACAGCCAATTGAACAGTTGATGTGACTTATAGATTGATTTTAAATAACACACTGTCTCACATAAGCTCTGTATTTACTGCATGGTTGGCTAAACTAGGCCAATTTCATGCTATGTTACAATAGCATGAAGAGTTCTTAGGTCTATCTTATCTATTTATATACTTTAAACAAGGAAAAATGTACTCTAGGGAGATATCTTACATAGCAAACCCAATATATTATTCCATGAAGTGTAAAGGATCCTTTTTTACCCCAAACAGGACCTAACAAATTACATTGTAGTACTTACTACTGTACTGCAAAAATGTGTCACTGACTTACAACATATGAGAAAACAACACCACTGTAATTTAATACCATTGGTATTACAAGGTTAAAATAGCATAGGATTTTCTAAACCAATGACAAAAGTATCATTAACTGGGGGGAAAATAGGCACACAAATGCCTACTCAGAATCAATGTTTTTGTCCAGTAATTACCGGTAGCAGGAAGAATTAATAAATCATCTTAACTTCTCCTACCTAACTGTAACTTTATCAGTTTTCAATAAGAATCATAGGCAGTGATAGTTGAGGGAGAAATGGAAGTACATATTTAGGATTAACAAATCAACATGCAAAAAGCTAGATGACTGATGGATGACATGAAAGAGATGTAGAATACCCTGTTTTTTAGCACTTTCTACAATGCAGTTCTGTTAGACTTAGCACAGTATATTTTTTTCCATTCATCTGAAATCTGCAACTGGGAGGAGAAAATATTTCCTTAACTGCTCCCAAAGCTGCTTTACATATGAATTCAGAAGTTTACCTACTTGTCAGAACATTGGATCATGTGAGACAGCTATCCTGACAGATATTTTAAATCTTTTAAGTGCTGGAAAGATGCACAAAAACTGTTTCCAGACAGAGGAATTCTACTGCTATCAATCACTTATATACAAAGGGGGCAGGGGGCAGTTGCGTTCACCTGTGAATGAACTTCAAGGCTCAGATTCCCTTATTTTATTTTTTTGAAAGCTGGTCTATAAACGTCTAAAAGTTATGCTGCATTCTAAGTCATAATATATATAATAATACTTTTTCTGTCCATTTATAAAAAGGCCTATTCCTGCTTTTGGAGGTGAGGGAAGGACAGGGGTTGGCCAATTAAAGAGTAATCCAAAAGCAATGATTGAGTTGTTTGGAGAAGAAAGCAATTTTGCCTCCTTTAAAAAAATCAGAAGTCTAACATTTAATGTAGCTATGATAAACACTAAGTGCCTTTTCAAAAAGCAAAAGGTATTTGTAATATTTTTCCAGGCAGATAAAAAGTTGTGTTGATCTATGGGGAACAAATCTCACAGTAATATTTTTATTGGAACCAAGCAACACAACACAAGCTTGCTCAAATCTCAAGAACTCTTCATCAGAGAAACATATATGAAAAACTGGAAGGAGATGAAGGGAAATAAAGTATTTCTGATATTTAAGCAATGACATCTGCAATTCAAAATAAAAAAGCTCATCAAGCACATTTGCTAAGATCCTGTCTTAAGCAAAATGGATCTTATTTCCCTACCCAGGTGTCCTTATCCTATAATTGTCAGAAAGGAACACAAGTACAAGGAGTATCACAATTACAGACCTGATGCTAAGGAAGTGAAAACTGAGAAGGAGCTGAGACATCTTATATTTGTACCAAGTCAGACTGCGACAAAGCCTATGTTCATAACCTGTATATTGTCATAACAAGCCAAAAATTAATCATTCTACAACAAATGGAATATCATCTCCAAGTGCTGCATCAACAAGCTCATATAACTGGAATTAGGGCAGGTCAAAACCTTTGAATATCTGGGCATTTACTTCCAATGCACAACAGTTACAAACATCAGATTTATAATCTCTCATTTTGGCACAGAAGGCTATAATGCATTAATCAAATTTACATGCTCTAAGGATAATAATTGTACCCTGGCTGCTGTTAAATTATACAAAGCCAAGGTGATAATCTTTTAATTCTATGACACACAGCATTGTGTTTTCAAGATACATCTGGGCAAGGATCGGTTCAATCCAAATTTCTGAGAATTATGTTTGCCTGCTCGATTCCCCATGGCAAATGCATTTATTTGGTTTAGCGGTGCTTTCTCAGAAGCCTAAATAAGCCACTAGTACTTGATATATCGACTGAAACAAGTATTTAAAGGCTAGTCCCTAGTCCAATTTATCCTGGTCAACAAATACTCTTTCTCTTGGAAGAAACAAATAGCTTCTGATTTTGCTCACTGCAGATTCTCAACCCAGGCTTTTCTTAAACTGGGTTTAGAAAAGGCCACTGGCAAGACCAAGCAGAAAAGTATTCAATAAATTTTTTTAAAATGGTAACACTAAAGCATCATATCACCATTATAAGGCTCTTCCCAACATTCCTTATGCTATTCCTGGTTTTTTGCTCTGTGTGTGTGTGTGTGTGTGTGTGTGTGTTACTGTCTCTGATCCAAACAGACAGATGCTTATTCTGGCAAGTTTTGATAGTCCACCTTTGGACATGGCAGAAAGAAACTGTATCTGAATCCCTTATAAAGAATCCTATTGTGTAAGCTTGGATGTAGAGAGTCAAAGAATCACACGTTTTCTTTGTTGTCTCCTGTGATATATCTGGCACCTATAGCTAATCTCTTCCTTTATAAGAAGATACTCAAGTTGGCTCCAATCAAAGCTGTGTTCCTATTAAGAGATTACTTGCATGAAATATCCATGAGCATTGAAAAAATGTGTGTGGACATTTGTACAGTCACAAAGAGAATTCTTGGGCCTAATTAGATTTCCTCGTATAAAAAATTTGCAGGTTCTTCACTTTTTTCTCATTTCTTTTTATTTTATCTTCTCAACTTAATGTGATTTATATTAACGATCAAAGATTTTTAAATGTATGTCATAAATGTAACAAGGTTTCAGGAAGGCACATTGTCTTGAACATCAAAATGTCAAAAACCCTTTTGGACCTTAAAGCCAAAAAGATGATTTTTTTTTCAAGTGGAGGCTAAACAGTCATCACCCTGGGTTTCTTTAATCTGGAGTCTTACATTGTATAGGGAGTTGAGAACTCAACAGTTAAACAGCCCCTTTCTGATTCTATGACCATGATAAGTACCATGCTTCCCCCAAAATAAGACCCTGTCTTATATTTTTCACCACCAAAAAAAGGCACCAGGTCTTACTTTGGGGGGATGTCATCCACTGACTAACCTCACTTGCACACATCACCCCTGGCCTCCTTTTCACTGTCAGAGGCCTTCAGGAACTTCTTCTGTGACTGGCAAGGCTTTCCTGAAAGCCTCTGCAGCCGACAACCAAGCTCTGGATTGATCCAGAGCTTTGTTATCAGCTACAGAAGCCTTCAGAAATGGGCCAGCAAGGCAGGTGTCGGGGTGTGTGAGGCCTGGCTACAACTGTCCAAAGGTAAGTAGTAGGGCAGCTCCACCACCCCCATCCCCACCCTAGCTTAATTTTTACCTGTGCAGTCTGGAGTGGACAGGATCTTAATTAGGTCTTATTTTGGGGGGTAGGGCTTATATTGGGCACACGTGTAAAAATCAAGCTAGGATTTACTTTCAGAGTAGATCGTATTTTCAGGGAAAGAGGGTACATAGACTAAATTTGACTTAGATCAACAGATTCATATGTTCCTAATCCCCTGATTACATGCCTGAGACTGTTGTGTTTGAAGCCTTATGGTTTTCTCTCATCCTGGGGGCAGAGAAATACTTGCCTCTTCTCCCCAGTTCTTTGGAAGTAAAAAAAAAAAGAACTCCAATGAAAGGGTTGTGGGTATATAGATGGGATTGAAGGGAACTTTTTGGTAGTGGTAGCTATTAGTTATCCTTGTCCTTTCACTCTAGAGATGACACAGATGTTCCTTTAATTTGCATTTCAGACTAATATATTCCAAGATAATAATACATTTCAGCCTCCACTATATTGGCAGATTAAAGCAAACTGACTATAGGTCCTTGGCATTTATATTAAATTCATTCCAAGTGTCTCTTTTTCACATGCATTTATAGTGTGAAAAGTAGCTGTGCTTTGTTGAGTGAGGGGTTCCTTTTATTTTTTAAAAAATATTAATGGGTTAAACTGAACATCCTGCCCAGTGACAACCCAGTTGTGTGCATTTATTGATCCTTCTGAGCAAAACTTTTATGGAAAAAGAGAAACTGTTAATCAGTTATCGAAGTCTGAGTGGGAATTCTGGGAATAGTCCTTCCTATTCATCTTGAAAGGACCAGGAAAGTGGAGATAATTTTTTTACTGGACACTATAGAAAGAACAATTGAAAATGTCAGCTTCTATAAATCTCAAGCCATTGTTTCCAAAGAAGCATCTAACAAGAACCATAGCTGGAGACAGAGTACTGCAGTTTTATGGAGACTTTATAGTGGTTTGTGTGACAGTGAGAACAGTTTTGGGTGTCTACCCAGCTATCTTTCAATCCCAATTAAAATTAAAGGTTTTAAAGGCACCTCAGAAATTTCTAAAATTTGTTGATCAGAAATGACAAAAACATAGTAGTGGGTATATGCATGTGTATTTAAATCATTTTCAGGAAAGCATCATTTTTTAGAGGTTTGACGACACTAAACTGCTCCCATTAGAGTCTAAACATATTTATTCTTGTTATAGGCACATGCTGTGGGGAAAATGTCACTTTGTACATTTGAAACTGAATCAAGCTTTGCGCAAGACTGATTGGCTGTCTGTCTCCAGCACTCCATGATATTACAAGAAATGTCTGTTGTATAATCAACCCCTGAGCAGTTTTGCATTTTGGAAAAAGAAAAAAAAACCTCTTATTTTTCAAATAAATAAGGAATGTAGACATTGATAAATTCCAAAAATCAGCAAGAATCTTGTAGACCTTTTCAAACTAATAAATTTTAATGCAAGGTTCAAGTCCCATCTTAGACATGAAACCCGTCTGGGTGACTTTGGGTCAGTAGTTGTCTCTCAGCCCAATTCACATCACATGATTGTTGTTGTTGTAAAGGAAAAATAGAAGGAGGAAGAAGTTTTATATAAATCTGCCTTTTTGAATGATTTATAAAGCAATAAAGATGTGATTTTTTTAAAAAAATCTAAACAATAAATAAGAGCTCACATCATCAGAGTTGTAAATATATATAAATAAACATATGCAATACATATGATGAACGCATGCAAGCCTTTTTTTTAAAAAAAGCCGGATGGTACATAACTTGTCAGCACACTGGTAGAAGTGGACAGCAACCACTGGATTTCCTAGTAAGCATGTCTGTCCTATCAGTACTGATGCTGGGCAAAAAACAGGAGTTAAATGTGTGCTGTCAGGTCTCATTTTATATTTGCACCTGGTTTTCTGCCTTAAAAATCGCTTGTTTATCTCCAAGCTGGTCAGAGCTATCCTCAAATGTTGAACACCTGCTAAACAATATCAAGATGGAGAAATATCTTCCAGACTGATAGTACCTTCATTTCCCCTCACCCATACACAACAGGCACCAATTGTACAAATAGACTCCTTTTGAAACAAATGGGACTTCATTATCTACCTCTCTGCTTCTTCCACACAGCAGTACTAAAGTGTTGTTATCTATTGTGAGAACTAACAGATAAGTATGTCTGATCAAGTGCTGGTTGCACTTTGGCACCTTATTCTGCCTTGGCAATGAAGCAGGCTGGTACTCTGTCCATACCATGAGTCAGGGAAGGAAAGAGGTGGCACAGATGTCACAGAGGTTACATCTCCTTTGGTGCCAGTTACTGGCAATAGAAGACTGTAACTCAAGTCAGAGTAATGGACAAATGAGACATTATCCACCACTTCTTTTCCCTTGCTTCTTGTATGATGGGAAAGGATGAGCAGGGGGGAAACAGAAAAGTGCATTATCTCACCCTCTTCATAGGAATGCAGGCAGCAGAGACACCCCTGACCCTCTGCAGCATTGCAACCACAGCAAACTATGCATGGCTATGTACAGGTGCACCACTAGGGCGCCAAAATGACATGTGTCTAGAGAACTTGCAAAAGATCACTGAACACATTCTTAAAATGTTCCCTCTTCCTTCACACATTTGGTACTGATGCATCTAAGCTGTGGATGAGTAGGCTGCCATGGTATTGGGTAAAGGGTCTCAGTGAGCAATAATTCTGAGGTAAAATGTATCTTTTAAAGTTATAAAAGCAAATATTTCTAAAGGCAGAAGAAGTGTCACTGTGTCACCCATGGTTGTAGGATAAAAGATGCTGCTTCCCATGGAGATTGGAAAAGAGACAGGAGAATACCCACTCCTCCCCCCCATTTTCCCTTCTATGGGGAAAAATGAGTCTGAGAAAGTCTGAGCCCCAAAGTCTTATTTCTCCTACGCCCACTTTTCCTGCTCATCCACGATGGTTGGAAGAAAAATGGTGTTTTAGCCTAGTAGAATAGCTCTGATTCTTTTATTGGGGAAAAAAATGGCCCTGAGACTGAGGGACTAGAGGGCATGAGGCATCCATGATGGCAATAACCTCACATGGCCAAAAGTAGCAGGGCAGATCCTTGGCCTACATGTGCTTGAAACCATTGGACGTAGTTTGTGATGGCAGAAGTGTCAAAACACATTCTTAAAGACAGAAAATTAGTCAGAAGACAAGCTGCTTTTACAGTGGGCCAGTGAAAGGTTGAGGATAACATTACACATTCATGCCCTCCATCAATGGTTAGGAGGGTGTCCTCATGCTAGAATAAGGGAGATGTACTGATGAGCCATAAGCATTCAAAAAAACCCTCATTCTCTATGTGAGCCACAAACTTTGGAAGTATCTAATTGTTCATCATTTAGGATTACTATATTAGTCTTTCTTTGCTATTTCAAATGTTTTTCCACTAACCAGAATAGATCTGAAATGAAAAAATAAATTCCATATTATATATTGTGTGGGGCTGTGATTAGAGAGTAAGAGAGACAGAGACGGAGAGAAGGATGTCAGGTGGGGTGTCAAATATCAACTTGGTGTCTGTACTACTGAAGCCTGGGCCTTCTTTATATGTATTCCAGGCATGACATCTGTAGAAACAAGATGAAATTTTAATCACATTGGTGGATATTAATTTGACATTTTTAGCTTTCACTCTAACACACATACCAATACACACTGACATACTTTACAGATTAACAGAGTTGGAAGGGACCTTGTAGGTCAACTAGTCCAATCCTCCACCTAAGCAGGAGATCCTACACCATTTTTGACAAATGGCAATCCACTCTCTTCTTGAAAGCCTCCAGTGATGAAGCTCCCACAACTTCCGAAGGCAAGCTGTTCCATTTTGAATAGGAGTATAAAGTTGCTCTTATTCAGGTAGCATAATATACCTGGAACTACACCCCTAATTTGGCTTTCTGTGTTGAGTTAGGGTGATGTTTATGAACTGGAGATATGCCACTGCTATCCTAAGGGGATAAATGACCAATTCCCCCACGCACACTTATTGCTGTCACTTTTAAGCCTCCTTCCCTCTCTCCCTTCCTCTATAACAGAAGCCAACCACATTTCAGAGAGAGTTGCTATAGTCAGAGCCTCACATCAATATTGTCTTTCAGTCAGAAGCAGATGAAGAAAGATGCTTCTTCAGTCCAAAATCAATCTCTGTGCTGGAGATTCCTTCTATATTCATTGAGAAATAATAGCAGAAAGAGATTCCAAAACACAAGGAAATGATTAAGCACATCTGAACATGCAAAAGATGTACAAAGAGGTTGGGGGATGGTAGTTGCCTTTCACAGTTGCTTTGGTAGCTCTGAGATGAAAAAAGAGCAGGCTATTTGCCAGAGTTAGGAACCATCTGCAGTCAAATGATGGGAAATAAATTAGCATAAAAATGTGAGGATACATGCATTAAAGTGCATGACACAATGAGAAAGCAAAGTGCAATTCCAGCCACAGATAATATCCAATTGTTATGCCAAGTGAGAACTCTGTTCCTTCCTTAGCTGAAGCTGATTGTGCTTTCCAATTAGGAAGCACACTGTTTTCCCTGCAGATTAGTACTCACCAGTCAGTATGCAAATGCCAACAAAGCCTCCGTTCATCATTTCCCAATCTAATTACTGAAGAAGAAGACAAGCAGTGAGCATTGCAACTGTGTTATTGACTGCCACTTTGCCTGCTGCTTATACATGACAAAAATTGCATCCTCTGCAGCTGTTACCAAATCAAATATTATTCATATAATTCATGAAGTTGTGGATCCATTACAAATTGTTTCTATTTGGGAAGGATTGTTCCTTCCTAAGACTTGCTGATAGAGATCTTAGACTTCAAAATCCATATGCTGTATGACTGCTGTACTGTTTCTCAAATTTCCTTGCTCCTGCTTTCTGATTTGTTCTTCCATTTCACCCCCTGGTTTATTTATTGAAACACAAACACATAACCTAAAAAAAACTGTATACAAGCATATTCTGGCTGCAATGGAATTCATCCTTGCTGAGGAGAATGAATTCTCACTAAACATTAAGGAAGCAGATAGAATATGGAATTGTGTTATCTGCTACATAAAGATGAGACTTATGTGTTTCCACATACATCTATCAATATGATAGGTATACTTTGTATCTCTAAGAGCATAAATATTACTGTGGATATATCTCTGTGCTCATATAAGTCACTGATTATGTCAGTGTGATATGGATCACCACTTGTTTGTAAGAAATGCCCATTGAGAACCAATTAATAAAACCCACCTAAAAATAGTCTTCTGTAAGTCTATAAGTGTGCGGGTCTATTAATTCCAGAACTGCAGCCAAGATAGCTGGAATGCCTTAGGAAACCCCCGCCACAAAAACCAAAACTGAAAAATTGGGCCCAATATCATCTTAATGGTCAGCCATAAGAGTTTATCACGAATGGCAATCTCTGAAAAAAAAAGTTACTTTATGATTCCATTTCACTGAGCATCCAGTAAAAATTAAGTAACTGTTAAGATTCCACTTTAATGGGAATTCGGCTTAATCTAACAATTCCCCTTGTTTAAAAAGTAATAATAACTATAGGTATAGGAAAAGAAGAGTGCAGTTCCTAAAAGATATTCCAATGCCCCTGACTGCCATCTAGTGGTAGATTAGTTTCAGGCTGTGATACAAAATCGATAGCATTCAAAGTCCTCTGTTCCTGAACACAGAAACAATGTATTGAGATAAAACATTCTTACTGTAATTACTAAAAAGTAGGATTCAATTCCAAGCCATGATAATGATTAGATGCATCATACCTTCTTACTGTACCATCAGCCTCTTAATTAATAAATTTCTAATTAAAGAGACTGGACTGCCATCTATCAGAAATGGTGTAGGGTCTCCTGCTTGGGCAGGGGGTTGGACTAGATGACCTACAAGGACCCTTCCAACTCTGTTAATCTGTATAAAGCATGCAGATGGAAAGGAAGGTTTTTTTCTAAAATCTTGAAAAAAATCTAAAATTTGTCATAATCCAAATGTAACTGAGTGGTAGAACAGGATCTTTTCACTTTTAGTGAAAACCCAGATAATATTTGTTGTTACTATTGTTGTCTATTATTAATAATTACTTATTAATGAACTACTAAAGACAAACAGGCAGAATAAAATGAGATTAGAAATTTTAAATTATTATTTAATCATAGCCATAATACATGACTGATTTATCCATCTTTATACCTTGTTCCTCTAGTTTTTGCATAGATTTAAGTTCACCCTTTTCATTCAATATTTCACCATATCTAAATGTGTTCCTTTTTGTATATTATAGGATAAGAAAATGCTTCAATAGTCGATAACCAGACTGGAATTTTCAAATAACATTGTCTTTTAATCTTCTCCCAGTTTAACCACAGAGACTCCCGTATATAATGTCTTCTAAAATACCCCTGTGTTTTAGTTCCTTTATACCATAAAAAAGCATGCCACCCCAACAACAAATCATGTCCTTCTAATGTCAACAATCTAGTATTTCTTAGTGTTATCCATTCCTTAACCCACATCAGATTTGTAGCTTGATAGTACAACTCCCAATTAGGCAAATCAAATCGTCCTCTAATTCTAGCATCTTGCAAAAGTTTTAACTTTATTCTCGCTTTCTTACCTTGCCATATATATTTCAACACAATTTTATTTAAATCTTCAAAGTAATCTTTTCCAAGCCTAATTGGAATTGTTTGAAACAAATATAAAATTCTGGGTAATATATTTATCTTGATTGTTGAAATTCTCCCTATTAGTGACAGTTGTAAATTTTCCCATTTCACCAGATCTAGCGCTATCTGCTGTTTAAGCTTGATATAATTATTCTCTTTTAATGTACTACATCTTGCTGTCAAATATATCCCCAAGTACTTAATCTTATTCGTGACCTGAATTTTCAATAGGTCTGCCAGTTCTTCCTTTTGTCTTAATAGCATATTCTTTGTCAAGATCTTTGTCTTATCTTTATTTATTTTCAAACCAGCCACCTTTCCGTATGTCTCTATCTTTTCTATCAATTTTGATGCTGTTTCTAAAAGATTTTCTAAGATGAAAACCAGATCATCTGCAAATGCTTGCAGCTTAAATTCTTCCTTTTTGATTTTCATTCCTTTTATATTCTTTTCATCTCTAATATTTCTGTTTAGCACTTCCAAAGTTAACACAAACAACAAAGGTGATAGTGGGAACCCTTGTCTTGTTCCTTTTCTTATATTGATAGAGTCTGTCAGTTGTCCCTCTATCATTACCTTTGCTGTTTGCTTATAGTATATAGCTTCTATTGCTTGAATAAATTTTCTAGCAAAACCCATCTGTTCCAACAGTAATAACATGAATCGCCAATTCACATTATCAAATGCCTTATGTGCATCTAGAAATATCAGAGCCATTTGTTTTTCAGGATGTGCCTCGTAGTATTCCAAGGTGTCCAAGATTACTCTCATATTGTCTTTAATTTGTCTCTTTGGCAGAAATCCATTTTGATCAGGATGAATAAAATTATTTAAATATTTTTTAAGTCTTTCTGCCAATATTGAAGCAAAAATTTTAAATCTGCATTTAGTAGAGAAATGGGTCTATAGTTCTTAATTTGTAATGGATTGGCCTCCTCTTTTGGAATAAGTGTAATATAGGC
This sequence comes from Notechis scutatus, assembly GCF_049901735.1. Lineage (NCBI taxonomy): Eukaryota > Metazoa > Chordata > Lepidosauria > Squamata > Elapidae > Notechis > Notechis scutatus. The sequence continues at coordinate 39,769,426 of NC_142011.1, read as the reverse complement.
TTCTGACCATGATTTAGGTATCTTCTTCTTTAACATAACTTCATTCATAACTTCTAGCAATGAAAGATTCAACAATTATTGTAATGTTTTGTAAAATTCTGCCAGAAGTCCATCTGGGCCTGGTGCCTTTCCATTATTTCCTTCAAAATTTTGCTTCCACAAAATTCACATCATTGCTGAGGACAAATATCACTTAACTGATTAACAAAATGGAATAAAATCTTTCCAAAGTAGATTAAAAAGATGTTGTACATAATATCCTGCATTTCGTATATTGAATCTGTAAACTGTACTATTACATGATTTCTTATCCTTTGGGATACCTGTTCCTGAACAAGGGCCACCTGATTGACATCCACTATAATGATACCAACCAAAACCAAGCCTTTAATAGTGAGTGCCATACCATATGCACTAATCAAACAGGTGGCAAAAAAGTAGGGGCAGGCAAGCACAACACAGGATATGTGGACAGTAAACACAGTGTCAGACATAAATATCTCAAGTGCCTATATACAAATGCACAAAGTCTGGGGAACAAACAGGGCGACCTCAAACTACGAATACATGAAGGTAAATATGATATAGTTGGAATAACAGAAACTTGGTGGGATGAAACCCATGACTAGAATATACTGGTAGAAGGATACAAATTATTCAAAAAAAAAACCAGACCCCATAAAAGAGGATGTGGAGTTGCACTGTATATAAAAGACCACTATATTGCTATTTAGAAATGCATGAAACCAAAGATGAAAAGCTCCTAGAATGCATAAAGGTTAATATAAAAGAAAAAAAGAATGACATGGCCATAGGTGTATATTATAGGCCACCCAATCAAGCAGAAAATATAGATGTCCTTTTTGCCAGCCAACTAACAAACATATGTAGGAAACACACAACAATAGTAATGGGAGACTTCAATTATCCTGATATCAATTGGAAAACTAATTCTGCACCAAATGAGAAATCAAATAAGTTCCTAACCAACCTAGCTGACAACTTTGTTGTCCAAAAGGTAGAGGGTGAAACTAAAGGGACAGCCATACTGGACTTAATTCTTACAAACAGAGAAGAAGAGATAGAGGGAGTTGAAACTGCAGGAACCTTGGGTGAGTGACCATGTCCTACTAGAATTCAACATAACACAAACACAAGCAACAGAACATAATGACACCAGAGTCTTGGATTTTAAAAGAGCTGATTTCAATAAACTCAGAGACAACTTGGGAAAGATTCCATGGATGAAAATCCTAAAGGGGAAAACAACTCAAGAATCTTGGAAAACTCTAAAAGGTATGATCATAGAAGCCCAGACCAGCACAATACCACTGAGAAAGAAAAACAAGAAATCCAAGAAGAAACCAGTATGGCTGCACAAAGATCTATCTGCAAATTGAAAGAAAAAAAGGACAAGTACAAAAAATGGAAAGAAGATAAGATAAGATAAGATAAGATAAGATAAGATAAGATAAGATAAGATAAGATAAGATAAGATAAGATACTTTATTGTCATAGTACAAATACAACGAAACTGTGGATGCACCCCAGCAACTGTTCGCAATACAATAAAACCAGAGCACTTAAAGATGAAGATAAGAAAAATAGAGTACCCGCATCTCCATTTGCAATTAGAGAGTACAATATCTACGAATATACACAAAATATACATCCAACACTGACTGTAACGCTTTGCTGAGTGTAATACACAAGAGATGGATTGTACTGTAATATATTATTATACATCTGAATGAGGTATTGTGATTTCACATCTTTTCACATCTTAATAAGGTAGTGACTTTGTATTTATTTGCGGTTCAGATGGCCCAGGGAAAGAAACTATATATTAGTCTAGTGATGTGGGATTTTATTGACCTAAAGCGCCGTCCAGGTGGCAGCAGGTCAAAAAGATAATTGCCAGGGTGTGAGGGGTCTTCTATGATGGCCTTGATTCTGCTTTGGCAGCGGGACCTGGCTAAGTCTTCCAGGGAGGGCAGAGGCCAACCAATGATCTTTTGAGCTGTGTTTATCACCCTCTGTACAGTTTTCCTGTCCTCAGCTGAGGAGCCTGTATACCACACACCCAGACAGTATGTCAGAGTGCTCTCCACAGAGGCTTTATAGAAAGCCAGCAACAGCTTCTTGTCCAGATTGTTTTTCCTGAGAACCCGCAGGAAGTGCAGCCGCTGCTGAGCCTTCTTCACTATGGCCTTGGTGTTAGGGGACCAGGAGATATCAGCTGAAATATGGATGCCAAGGAATCTGATCGTAGGGACAGTTTCCACTCGTTCTCCATTGATGATGAGTGGGGCGTGGTCCTGTCCATGTTTCCTGAAGTCCATAATCAGTTCTTTGGTTTTATGGAAATTCAGTGACAGATTGTTCTGTGAACACCAGACAGACAGGTTCTCTACTTCTGCCCTATATGCTGTCTCATCCTCTCCGGAGATGAGACCAATCACAGTCGTGTTGTCCTCAAACTTTATGATGGTGTTTGTTGCGTGGCTTGGTGAGCAGTCAAAGGTATACAAGCAGGGGGTTCAAGACACAACCCTGGGGGGTACCAGTACTGGTGTAATAGTGGAAGAAAGGTGGGGGCCAAGTCTAACAGACTGTGGTCTTTTTGTCAAAAAATTCTTAATCCAGGAGCACATGGGGGTGGGGACCTGAAGATTATACAGTTTGGTTACTAGTATATCTGGGATGATAGTGTTAAACACAGAGCTGTAGTCCAAAAAGAGCATCCTCACATAGCTCTGTTTGTTTTCCAGATGACTCAGCGCTCTATGAAGTGTGATGGCCACAGCATTCTCTGTAGATCGGTTTGCTCTATAAGCAAACTGATGTTGATCAAAGGAGGGCAGGAGGCAGTCTCTGATGTGCTGTGAAACTAGTTGCTCAAAAACCTTCATGATGGAGCTTGTTAACGCTATGGGTCTGTTGTCATTGAGAGTGTTTATATTTGGTTTTGGGGGAACAGGGATAATGGTTGCAGCCTTCAGGCATTGTGGGATGATGGCATGTGTTAAAGATAGATTGAACAGCTCTGTAAGTATTTCTGCCAACTGGTCAGCACACACATTAACTACTGCATCAGTAATGCCATCAGGCCCTGCAGCTTTCCTGGGATTTACTGCTCTCAGTGTTTTTCTCACCTCATGCACCTGAAGAGAGAGACGTGTAGCGACGTGGTCCTCGTGAGGCAGTATGTCCAGGTTCTTGGTGGTCTCAAAGCATGCGAAAAAGCTGTTTAGCTCCTCTGCCAGAGTGCTACTGCTCTCGCTGTTTGTTGGGCCCTGGCCTTTATAGTTGGTCAGGGCCTGTATCCCCCTCCACATCTGCCGTGGGTCACTGTCAGTAAAGTGGCCCTCAACCTTCCTCCTATACATCTCCTTAGCCCAGGACATACAACTAAGGCAGAATATCAGCAGATAGCCAGAATCTGCAAAGATGAAGTCAGGATAGCAAAGACTTGCAACAAAGTCAAATATAATAAAAAAAGGTTCTTCCAACATATAAATAACAAGAAAAAAATCAAGGAAACAGTCGGTCCACTAAAGAAAGAAGATGGCAAGGAAGTAACAGGCAACAGAAAGAAAGCAGAATTGCTTAAATCATTCTTTGCATCTGTCTTCATGCAAAAAAAACAAAACTATAGCTCAACCCACCAAAAACATAACTGTAAAAGACAGACCAGAAATAAAGAAACTATAACTCAACCCACCAAAAACATAACTGTAAAAGACAGACCAGAAATAAAAGTTAAAATAAGCAAAAAAAAATAGTAAGAGAATACCTGTCTGATCTTGATGAAAACAAATCACCGAGGCCTGATGGATTATATCCCAGATTTTTAAAGGAGCTGGCAGAGGTCATCTCAGAACCACTGCACCATATCTTTCAAAAATCCTGGAGCACCGGGGAACTACCAGAGGACTGGAAAAGAGCTGATGTGGTTCCATTCTTCAAAACAGGGGAAAAAACAGACCCAAGAAACTATAGACCAATCAGCCTAACATCAATACCCGGGAAGATACTGGAAAAGATAATAAAAAAAACAGATCTACCAACATCTAGAAACAAGTAAAGTAATAACTAGCAGTCAGCACAAGTTTGTTAAGAACAGATCATGCCACACCAATCTTATTTCATTCTTCAACACAGTGACTAAATTAGTAGACCAGCAAAATTCTGTGGACATAATATATTTAGATTTCAGCAAGGCATTCAACAAAGTAGCCCACAACCTACTTCTTAGTAAGCTAGAAAAACGTGGAATAGATAGCACCACCACTAGATGGACTCGCAACTGGCTGGCAAACCATACCCAACGAGTAGTCCTTAATGGGTCTTAGTCTACATGGAGGGAAGTAAGGAATGGGCCACAAGTCTTAGGCCCAGTACTTTTTATATCTTCATTAACAACTTAGAGTGGTCAATGTCTGGAATACTCTACCCGACTCTGTAGTTTCTTCCCCAAACCCCAAAAACTTTAACCTTAGACTGTCTACTATTGACCTCACCCCTTCCTAAGAGGTCTGTAGGGGGCGTGCATAAGCGCACCAACGTGCCTACCGTCCCTGTCCTATTGTTTCTCTTATTCTTTTATTTTTCTTATATGTAACCATTTCATGTATTCACAACTATGTATACATTTATACTTATTATCTTGTAAACAATTGGCAAATCAAATAAATAAATAAATATAAATAAATAAATGAGGAAATAGAAGGGGAACTTACCAAATTTGCAGATGATACTAAGCTGGCAGGAATAGCTAACACCCAAGAAGATAGGCTCAAGTTCAAGATGGATCTTGACAGACTAGAACACTGGGCCATATCTAACAAAATGAAATTCAATGTAGAGAAAAGTAAAGTCCTACACTTAGGCAAGAAAAACTAAAAGTACGCATATAGACTGGGTGAAACCAGGCTCAATAGCAGTAACTGTGAGAGGGATCTTGGAGTCTTAGTGGACAACCAGCTAAATATGAGCCAGCAGTGTGCAGCAGCAGCCAAAAAAGCTAATGCAATCTTAAATTGTATTAACAGAGGGATACAATCAAGATCAAGGGAAGTACTAACATCACTCTGTAAAGCCTTAGTAAGACCACACCTAGACTACTGCATCCAGTTTTGGTCACCACATTATAAAAAAAATGTTGGGACTCTAGAAAAAGTGCAGAGAAGAGCAACCAGGATGATTAGGGGACTGGAGACTAAAACATACAATGAACGGTTGCAGGAACTGGGCTTGGCTAGTCTAGTAATGAGAAAGACCAGGGGAGACATATAGTGGTCTTCCAATATTTGAGGGGCTGCCACAGGGAGGAAGGGGTCAAGCTATTTTCTAAAGTGCCTCTAGGCCAGACAAGGAATAATGGATGGAAACTGAACAAGGAGAGATTTAACCTGGAAATAAGAAGAAACTTTCTGACAGTGTGGACAATCAACCAATGGAACAGCTTGCCCTCGGAAGTTGTGGGAGCGCCATCACTTGAGACTTTCAAGAAGACATTGGACTGCCATTTGTCAGAAATGGTGCAGGGTCTCCCGCTTGGGTGGGGGGTTGGACTAGATGACCTACAAGGTCCCTTCCAACTCTGATTATTTGTTAAATCTGTAATATGCAGTTCCTGAATTTAGAGGTGGTATTCCAGGAGGGACTGATTAAGACAGAATAGAGTAGGTAGAATTACTTCATATGATCTGGACTCTGTGGTCCTGTTAATACAACCCAAAATAACATTTGCCTTTTAGTACACTGTTTGTTCCTTTTCAAGTTGCAATCTAATAGGATACTCAGATCCTTTTGAAATATGATGTTGGGAAACTAGGTTGCTTCAATCCTCTACTTGTGCCTTTCATTTTTTTTGTCTCTACAGTTGCAAGAATTTACATTTCTTTGTTAAATTTTATCCTGTCATTGGTGTGCTACTCAAGCCTGGATAGATTTTTTGGGGGAATTTCTCTTTCTTTCCTACTTTTATCCCATGCACATTTGACTGACATACCCTCAAACCTTTAATTCAAGTCATTAATAAAACATTACAATGGGTATGGATCAGAACCCATGGCAAACCACTCTATGCTACTTTTCAAGTACTTTCTGGTGACTGCCTTATATCCTTTTTTGCTGTGTACCTGCTCTTCCACTGTGGTTGTTGGATTTCTTTGATCCATAGGCCTGAGCTTGTTCCATTGTGTTTTGTGAAGCAAGGCCTAACCATGCTTGGTCAGGTGGCTATGGACTTTTTTTCCCTGTATGAAACCTGATATCATTGTTAAGTTCCATTGGCCCTGAGAGCTCTAGCTCAGGGCTGTCAAACTGCCAGCCCATGGGCTGGATGCATCATGTGCTGGCCATGCCCACGCCTGGTTTAGCAAAGGGGGGGGGAACGTCCCGATATGTCACGTGACGCTGTCGTAACAATATGAGTTTGACACCCCTGCTCTAGATCCTCTTGCTTACTGGTCATCCTCCTCTGCTCCTTCTGAGAAGCTTCCCCTGAACTTCTCACATTCTCTGTTGCAGTATAAAACTCTTTCCTGAAGCTTTTTTTCCCCATACAATAATAAGAACTTGCATTTCCAGCAGGTGTAGTTTGGGTTTGCTTCAGGCAAAAAACCAAATATTACCCATACTTAGCAGATTGCCACACAGCTTCCTTTACTGTTCCTGCTGTTTGGAACTGATTGGTATCCCCAGAGACACAGATATGTTCCTTTTTTTTTTTTTGGCTCATTCTCTGGGGAGCTGGTTTCCTTATAGGTCTCCTGAAACTGCCTCAATTAGGTCAGGAGTGAGCAATGTTCCAACTGTATTCAATGGGCAATCAGCAGCAAATACAAAACAGCCAGCAGCAATCAGTCAGTGGTCTGTATCTCCTTAATTCTTGTAGTCTCTTCTTCCTACTCTGTATTCTCCTTCTGCCCTTGCCTCAATTGAACCCAAATACAAAACTCCCCTTTCCTCTTCTTGTTTATTTCTTTGGTGAAGTAACTGTCCAGAGGTTTGCCTTCCCTATGCATTCCCTTAAAAAAAAACTTTTTTTTTTAAAGCAAGCAATGCTTTACTCACACATAATAGGCCATCAGCAAACCAACAGGAAATTGTTATTATTATGGTGTCAACTAAAAAGGTACATGGCCACTTCTAATAAATCAATTTTATTTTCTCTGAGAGATGAGGCTAGAGACTTATGATTTGAATGGGGGTGGATTTGTTGGAGCCCTGACATATGGTTTGTTGCACACTCAGTCAGATATTCAGACTGGATTTCACATTTTTATCAACTCCTTCCCAAAGAGTTGGGATGTTAGGCAGATGTTGATGTTTGATGGTGTTTAAAGGTTTCCTCTCAGGATGTAAGCTGTTCCAAGTAAAACTGCCTTGTGCAATTGACTGATTGTGATTTTTGTCAATGCTGAATGTGTTCAAGTGGTGATTTACTTGTTTCATGGTTATATCCAAGGCGTATATTGCTGTTAGTATATCTTTGCTTTCTTTTGCCTCAGTCATTCTATTTCTTAGAACTTAGACTTAGAGTAACTTTATTGTCACTTTAAATGTGCGCTAATTGTCATACATTAAAATGAAATTTTGTTGCATACAGCTCTCAGAGGGTCACCACCTCCAATATATACTACATAAAGAAGACAAAATTAACAAACAAATAAATAAACAAGCAAACAAACAAACATGTTTCTATTTGCGGGTCTTTATGTTTTATTATTTTTTCTGGTCCTTTCTCTTCTATTCTGCTGCCTCCTGGTACTGCCATGTCCATTGTCCAGTCCACTATCCATGCTATGTCCACTATCCACTATTTTGGTCTTTCTGATTGACAGTTGTGAAGCCTGATCCCTGTCGATTTGAATTCTAAAGTCCCAGAGCACTTTAGCTTCTTCATTATTACATTACTATTATTACTGAATTATAAGTTGTTCTGGGAACTTAAACCACATGCACTTCTTAATAAATAATACAAATGTTGTGGCTCAGATGTTTGCCCTAAATGCTTTGTGAAGTTTGCATGTCACCCAGTTCCTTTAATATATTCTCCTATGCCTAGCTTTGATTGCTCTGCCCATGTTAATAGGTGTAACTATTCATGTCATAATCACTTAAATTCTAATGTCTTTTGGTGCTTTGCCAGTCCTGGATACAACCTGATTCAGAGGAATTCCAAAAAATCCTGCAGAAACTAAAGTAATTACCCATAATAAAATGTACTCTACAGGCATCATCAAAAAATCACCACCTTTTTTTTAACCTTGTGATTCCTTTAACAGTTCATTCCAATTCATAATCCATCCTCATTTTCTGCAACCAGCAGTTGTTTTAAACTTAATTTGCATTTGTTCTATATGTGAGTCAATCCTTTCAGCTTGCCATTATTGTTAAATTTTGGTTTGAACAATCAGCCCTTCCCCTCTGCTAGTCCTTCTGGGTGATATAAATGAAGAGATTTCTGCATAGCTCTTACTAGTCTCTCTACTTATCTGAGTTTCTCCTCATGGAAAAACAACGAGTTGTAGAATTAGGATCCACACTGCAAACAATTACACTTAATTGTGGAAATTGTATCTTCAGTAGGTTGTTGGAATGAATAGAGAAGGGTAAGGGCTACTCAATGGTTCTTCCTATTGTTGGAAGAAATATCCAGGTCCAGGTCCAAGGCAGGAGAAAGGCTCTGGAGACAAAGTGGAAGCCGGAGGCTGATTGGAAAGAGGGTCCATTTATTGATGAAGCAGAAGCACATAGGTGGTTCTGGGCAGCTGACCACATGGAATTGAGAGTGAGGGGCTTTTATACCTTTTCTTGGCCTTTGAACTTGAGCTTTCTGTTCCTGTGCAAGAACATGTGTTCTATTGGCTGATGTCAGACTCCCATGGGGACATGTTTGTCTGAGCTCCCAGGTTTGGTTGAAGCTTGCTGGGTGATGCAATGTCCTTAGAAGATTGCAATGCAGTGGGCTCTGTGTCTTCTGCTAAATAGTCCTATTATGTCCTGAAGGACTATGTCTTAATCCCATCACCCTCGAGCTGAAGGTCTTTTATCTTGTAGATAGGCTGGCCCAGTCCTGCTGGGGCTATTAAGAAAGGTGGGGGCTGCTTTCCAAGAACATGTTTCTCTTTTAGGGAAATATAATATTCTGCCTTTTTTAATATTTCCCAAAATATTTAATTCTTCTAGGAGAGGGGTGGGTGCTAACTTTGTACACTATGTTGGATTGAATGTACAAAGATAATCCCTGGAAAAAAATACATTTCTAAGGAACATCAGAACAGATCAGGCAAGAAAATAATTTGTAACTAACTTAGATTTAAAAAAAAGCTTTTGGGTAAATTGGTGTGCTATTTCAATTGTTATGGAGAGTCATGAAACTAAACTAAATGAGATTAACCAAAATGCTAAATACCTGGTCTTTAGATGTTAAGCAAGGATTTATATGTGTATATGCACACCTCCAAAAAATCCTGTACAAGATATAAAACATTTGTATAAAATGATTGGGCTGAAGATACACTTACAGCTATAAAGATAAACTTTCGGCCAAGCCAGGATGCAATGTGGTGACAGCTCTTCAGGCACTGTAATCCTTTTTCACAAGGCAAAGTTCTTTGTGTCTTCACTGTTCCTTTGCTTGCCCTCTGCTTTCTCAACTATATTCTCCACTTGGCACTATGTGGATTAAGTGTGATCTTCCCCCATGCATCTGAGGATTAACCATGTTATCCCCCTGCAGTCATTATGAAGTCAGCTTACCCTTTTCATTTCAAAAGATGCTTTTCATTAGAAAATGTCCTTTTCCCAGTTTTTTAAAGATATTCAGTAGTGAAGCTACAAGAATGCCAGCAGCCAAGCAAAATGTGTGACCGTGTCACTCTCATTATCGTTCATTAAGCAGCATAGGGAAGGGGCATTTCTGATTCTGATCTCATAAGCCACATATCATCATGCAGTATTATCTGTGCTACTTCTTTTTAACAGCAGCACCTACCAGATCAGTTACACTCTGAAGACTCTAATGCACACTAAATAAAGTAAGACAGAAGCACAGCAGATAACAGTTGTGGTCCAACACAGATTTAGAAAGTTACTTACTATCTAAAATGGAGTAGGACCAAAAGCTGATTTGAAAAATATTGGTTGTAATGCCAAGTGTTCTAGGAAATATGAAATACATGTCCTTCAAGCTTGAAATTATGATATGTTTCAGAACGATGACTAAACGCACAAACTAGATTCCACCATAATTTGCATTAACTTATCAGTAATGAAAAAACAAAGAAAATATTTTTATGAGTTCTGTCAGATTTTATAATTAGAGCTCTCAATGTACCTTGCTGGAAGCAATGGACAGAATCTTTTACTTGAAGCTCCTCTTCCTCTCGAATATTATGCAAGCATAATGCAATGATACAATCAAGACACCATTGTGTGCAGACATTTACAATAGTTTAAGTCAGATGTCAGAATTTCCAGTTGAGACTATAATTAAGAGAGAAAAATAGGAAGAAAGGCAAAGAAATAGACAGACAGAGAGTTTGAGATTTAGGCTCTACAATTGTGGGACATTACAAAAGCCCTTCTAGAATTATTCACCATGAGTATCCAATCACAAACTGCCAATCACAAATGTGTACTCCTCCTCTCCCTATATGCTATAGTTTTATTGCATAGAAAAGTTATGGAAAATGTATTAATTTTTGAAACAGCATTGTTTCTGTACATGAATCTGAATCACAGATGAAACCTCCAGAGGTCTCGGATTTGGTTTGCCTGGATGCCTGCACCTGTTCACAACACTTGGCCAAATCCAAAAAGCCGCCCATCCATATGTCTGGTTAGCGGTAGAGTAGAACTGGTTCATATTATCCTGAGGATTAAATGCCTTAGGATCAGTGATGTGTGAATTCCCGAAAGATTCCTTCCAATTTTTCCTTGTTATTACTCAGTGAAAAGCTAAGGAACAATTCAAACCTTTTAGAGTATAACAAAAAAAGTGAGGTTTTCTAGCTGTACATAAATTGCTCACACTCAAGAATTCCCAAATCCCACTCTCTTATGTTTCCCAAATTTTTTTAATAGGGAGGCAGGAGCAGCTGAGCCAGCTTCCATAGAAAATTTTCACCTTATCTCTCTCTATCCCTCCCTCCCTCCTTTCCTCAGTTTTTGATAAAATCTCTAGATGGAACCCACATTGACATCTCTGAAGCAGAAGGGTCCCATGGTTTTTTATTCAATGAAATCAAGTAAAGAGTCAGAGTCATTTGAGGTAGAGGAAATAAAGTAATCACATTGCTACTGTAGGCATGTTTTGAAAGCCAACTAAGGCCAGCAGTAAAAGGAATCAAGAAAGTTGGGCAGCATGTAGAACATGCCAAATACCAAGGAAATTGATCTCAGGTTACTACAACTAGGTTGCAAAAACATAGATAACTACTAGGTGGTGGTAAAGAGACCTAGCAAAATTATGCTAGCCCTAATCAAACCCATGTTTGTGTCTCAGTGATCTTGCTTCGGATAAAATTAGAGGTTTCTAATTTGAGTTTCCTGAAATTAAATCTTGCCTCTAGCAATAATTAAATCTGAAACCTAGTGAAAAATAATTAGAATCTTGCACAATAACATTAACCCTGGTACAATAACTTTCTTACTGCTACATTTTCAACTATAATAGGAACTTTTGTTACTCTTCTACTGTGTGAAGTGAACTCAGGAAGCATTAAGGAAGAAAGAGTTAATATTTAAAGCCATGTTATTGATTTGGATAGGAGGTTACATCCTTGGACTGGCAGCATATGCATCTTAAAATCAAGAGTTTATCTTAACTCCCTCACTCTTCTCAGGTATATATTACATTATATCATATCATATCATTATACTATTATGTGTGTGTGTGTGTAAAATCAACCAATAAATTAATGAAACTGTGAACATTAATAAATCAAGAGCTGCAAGATTGTTTCAAGGCCCCAGAACCTATCTAATTAATCTTGGATCTGAATTTTAATCAGATTACAATTTTGTATTAGCACTTTTAAAGCGAGACCCCAATAAATTGCTATAAAAATTATATTGATATACAGCCACGACTAGTGGAATAAAATCCACAGGGATTATTTTATCTTTATCTTATACAAGTCAGAAAGACTTCTTTTTTCGTGAAATATTAGTGAACAATGCATTTTCCTGACCTATAATTAATCACAAATTGTTTGCTTTGAAATTCACAAAAAGCTTTCCTGGAATCTATCATGTTCCATCAAGAAATAATAATTCTGATTAATCATCTACAAAATCATCTTAAGTAGAATACTTACTTTTATTTGTATTTTTTCAAGCATCCACCTTCTTTTTGGATCTTGATTTCTGGGCCAGTTCAATATAACTTCCAGGAGACATTGTTGTGTATTCCCCTCAGGAAAGTGATCCAACATCTTTGAACTGGGCATCTGTCTTACTCTGTAGGAAGGGTGTGTCATGGGAATGTATCTTAATGAGGAGAGAAGGGCGCTGTAGCTGGAACTGCTGGAACTAGGCAAGCACCTTCTGACTGCACAATTAGCCCTGAACAACTCCCTAATGATTGCTATAAGCTTTTAAACCAACTAATAGATCCTGGGAAAGAGAGATTCATGCAAAGTACAAAGCACAAAAGATTGAACACAAGCTGTGACATTTTAAAATGAGAAACTGGGTCTCTCTAAAAATGATTATGGAATTATAGTTCTCCTGCCATTATTCAAAAGTCAGTGATGTGATCAGAATTCAGAGTTGTGTCCCTATTCAGAGGCTGATGGTACAGTAAGAAGGTGTGATGCATCTAATCGTTACCATGGCTTGGAAAGGAGTCCCACTCTGAGTCACAGCTATAGGACAGTTTTAGAAGAACATTGATTATGAAAATGGGTACTGGTTGAAAAGACTAACTTCCTGGCTCAGTTAACATCACACTATTTAATTAAGGTTTGTTGATTAAGCCAGAAACAAGCTATTGTCAATCTTACACACAAGAAAAGTTTAATTATTATTTAAATTAATTGCTTTGTCCTCCCCCTTTTTAAAAATTGGTCTTGCTTTGCTTGTGTGAATTGGTCAGAGACTCAACCCAGGGGCAAATCAGAATACAGTAAGGCAATAAACCAATAATTCATGTATTTCTACTCATAGGCTATTGTTACCATCACAATGCCATCATACAATGGTGATTCCAAAAGTGGCTTAATGTACTGTAATAGACTATAGCTTCTTGGTGAGATTTGTTTTCAATTCACTCCAAATAAACAAAGCACCTTATAGCTTAGTGCAAAATTGAAAGCTATTGCTGCTGACTTTCCCCTCACCTGATAAAAATGACTGCAATATCCAGCCAAGGCAACAATATCTTCATCACAACTTCCCCTTACCAATCAACAAAATCGTTACCCATTCAGCCCATTCCCTACATCCCTACCTCCATTAAGAAGTTGAGGCTGCACCTTCATCCCATATTTGTATTCATTTAAAGGGATCTCCACAATCATTCTCTAATTCTCATTCATAAAGTTTTGACTTCCTCCTTCTCAAGAGGTGAGCCTTTAGAGAAAACATGGCAGGTTGTGTGAGGAGATGACAAATGGCAATGATAACTCCTACTGTATTTATTTTCCTTCATAAAGCTATAGCCCATAACAGTGGCAGCAAAGCTGTGAGGATAGTGACTTCCAATATACCATAGACTCATTAGCCTCCAACAGAGCAGCACCAGAAACTATTCTTCCTCCTCTTTCTCATTTGTAATTCTGTATAATCCCAAATAACAATTACCACAATGGTGTTCTGAAACCATAAGAAAGGAGCAATGGTAGAGGAAATAACAACTTCCACTTCTACATATCTCTGGAGCCTTTACAGCCCATACCTTTACCCACTCAGACTCATCATTTAGCTTTACTCAACAATTAGTTCAGACCTTCTCAATTTCTTCTCCTTATTCCACCCTTCCAACACATTCATATCTTCAGCCTCTCACTTTACTGATGTTCCAGGTCCACAAACTTTAAGACATTTCTCAATCTACACTTCTCAAATTCTACCAATTGATTATTGTTGTTTCTCTGTAGCATGGAAGATATTTTCTATTTGTGCATCATACTAGGAGGTGATAGGTAGATCAATAGACAGAAGGACAGTGTAACTGAAAAGAATATGCCAGTAGAAAGTTATTTCTCGTTTATCTATGCACTAAAAATATCTGAGAAGCTGGTCCAATTTTAAATACTCAATTTTTCGGGTTTATATCAGTATCACTTAAAATCGGTGCAGAATTTTATAATAATTTTTACAGCAATCTTGCTTGGAACAATGCTACTGAAGTAACTTTTATCATACCATCCTCATACACATGGAAACATTTTTCAAAAGAATAAGAATACGGAAGGAAACTACTAAGTTGTCAGCACTCTATTTTGCTGTGCAAAGAGTTGAACATTTTGGAATGCTTCAAAAATTAATCAGCCCTTACAAAGATGTAATTAATATAATCAAAATTATACGTATGATAGCCAGTTTGGCATGATGATTAAGGGACAAGCTATAAACTGGGAGTTCATGAGTTCTAGTCCTGCCTTTGGCATAAAGCCATCTGGGTGACCTTGTGCCAGTCACTTTCTCTAGTCTTTGGAAGGAGACAATGGTAAACCACTTCTTAAAAAAAAAACTTGCCAAGAAAAATGCAGGAACTTGTCTAGGCAGTCTTCAAGAATCATACATGATTGAACAGAAGAAAAAAAATGTACCATGGGCAAAGGGTGGTTTCACAACGTTAACTGCTTAATGGATGTCACAGGCAACAAAGAAATTACAATGAATCTGTAGATATACACAATATGTAAGAGCACCTCAAACTACCGAAGACTATGTAATTTCATGAAAATTACTTCTGTGTAGAAAATTTGTCACTTGTGAAATGAGCAGTGGTGGGATTCAAATTGTTTTACTAATGGTTCTGTGGGCGTGGCTTGGTGGGCGTGGCAGGGGAAGGATACTGTAAAATCTCCAGTCAGAGGTGGTATTTGCTGGTTCTCCGAACTACTCAAAATTTCTGCTATCGGTTCTCCAGAACTGGTCAGAATCTACTGAATACCACCTCTGGAAATGAGTCTAGGTATACTTTTGACTACCAAGGTCAGTATACAAGCAGAGTATTATGAGTGGCTCTGTTTCTCTTTCTGTCTGAGGCTATTACATAGCAATTATTTTTAAAAAAACTTTTGTTTCCTGTCTGAAAGCTGTTTAATAGCTGCTGAAAAATTAAAGACATAGTGAAATACTCTTTTGCACCTTTCCTTTCCTTCTTTCCTCTCTTTGTCAGCAGGAAACTTCTAGTTCCATGAATTTTAGCTGTTCCTATCATTTTGTCTTCTCCATCTATATCATTTCATCAGATGCCAAGCAAAGGAAAACCTGACCTGGAAATCTGCCCTCTTATCCAAAAGCACAACAGGATGAGATGCAGAGGTGGTATTCAGCAGGTTCTAACCAGTTCTGGAGAACTGGTAGCAGAAATTTTGAGTAGTTCGGAGAACCGGAAAATACCACTTCTGACTGGAGATTTTACAGTATCCTTCCCCTGCCATGCCCACCAAGCCACGCCCACAGAACCAGTAGTAAAAAAATTTGAATCCCATCACTGCTGAGATGGATATACTGCTGATATCCAGAAGGCTGCATTGGTAGATTTTCTCCCTAGTTTTTACCTTGGGTTTGTAAAATGAATCTTAATTTGAATATCAAACTTCCGAACAATTCCCAGCACAATCAAATTACATCAGATAAGATGCTAATTTAGTGGCTAGGTGACATAAATAAAGAAAACAGTAAGAATTCTTATTAGCAGAATTCTTGATAATCAAGTTTATAGAATTGTTCAGTTTAGACAATCTTCTAAACTAATGTTTGACATTAAAATGGTAGAATTATTCAGGTTCAAATAAGGTCCTTTCAGCTCATACATAATACAGAATGGCAGATAAAAGTGGAAATGGAAGTTTTCCTCTTGCTTATGAAATCAGAGGAAAAGGAGAGAGAATACACTAGCTTGAATTCATTCCAGCTTTTTCCCAACAATTTAAACCAACTTTCCAAACCTGATGTAACATACTGGGATCAAAATTGTTCCAAACCCCAAAATTGTTCCAAACCCCAAGTATGTTTGACTGCAGTGTTGTCTTTATTAATTATATTATCACTGGTGAATTTTGGGGTATCACTAGTAATTACTACTAAACTACCTCATTCTCAAATTCACTTTTGAGGTCTGACTACATTTTTTTTTTCTATTTATAAGGTTTAAAATACAGTATTTTAGCAGAGATGTCTGCTTTCTCCAAGTCAATGCTTGATAAAAGAGTCAACGGGAAATTTCAGTTAAAGGAAGGACCTGAAGATGAAAGATTCTGATTCAATTTTCTGGTCATAGCTTTGCTATTCTACACCAGATACTTGCAGTTTGTTTTTTTTATCACAGTTTCATTTTGAACCATTATCAGGTATCCATGAACTTGCTTGCTGTTCCAAACTGTACAAAAATCCTTTGCTTTAATTATATTAGCAATTGTTATCATATTAGTCTGGTACATGTTCCCTGGGGTTTGTAACTGCTGCCACTATTCACCGCACAAAATCACCTTGTGTGTTATTGTCAAGTTATATTTTTATGTATCATGTCAGCATAAAAACCATCTCAACCTTGTCTTTTAATGTTCCACTCTTACTGTAACTATGAACATTATTAAGGATTCTCTAATTAGATGGAATAATGTACCTGACTTTCAATGAACTCTAATCTTCATTTATGCAAGTTTGCTCCACACTCCAGTGTCAATAACCATGACACTGGCCATGAAAATATGTTTGTTTGTTCTTTTTCCTTTCTTTTAAAATAGAAAGGATTTTCTATTTGAAAGAACAATGCAGGGTGAAGTAGTGATATAAAAAGAGGGATACTAACCAATTTGGATCCACTGTCTCCATGTATCCAGGGTTGGCTTGTTTTTTTGTTTTTTTTTTTTTTTGAGTTTTTGTTTTTTTGTTTTGCTTCAAATGAAGCTGTCCTTAAATATGGTCACATTAACTAATAGCTTTGGGCAAGATATAGGATAATTCTCAGTTGGGGGAGAGGGAAATTCTTGAAAGACTTATGGTGAGGACAAGATGAGCTAGATATCCCTGAAAGAGCAAGGATGGAATTATGAACACTGTCTGCAATCATAGATAAGACACTGTGCAATGTTATGGAAGAAGAACAAGTCCTACAGATAAGAACCAAATAGATTTGAACCATACACAATGACAACAGTGTGGTGGGAAAAGATGAAATACTAGATACACAAATGGGGTCTGCGCCAAGAAGAATGGAGACTTTGGGTAGCTTTCTTTCACCCTACTTAAAAAGCTGGGTCATATTCCTTTAACATAACTTCATTCATAACTTCTAGCAATGGAAGATTCAACGATTCTTGTAATGTTTTATAAAATTCTGCCGGAAGTCCATCTGGACCTGGGGCCTTTCTATTATTTTGCTTCTTGAGTGCTTCAGTTAACTCCATCATTGTTATATTGCTTTCTAACATTTTTTCTGTCTCTTTAGGTATCTGAGGTAAATTAGCATTCTGTAAGTACTGCTTAACTCTTTCCTCATCAATATTCTCTTGCATATATAATTTCCCATAGAAGTCTCGAATGATTTCCTTCTTCTCTTTGCTACAATAGCAAACTTGGCCTTGGTCATCTATTAATTGCAATATTTTCCTTGATTCTTTCTCCATTCTCAATTTGTATGCTAACCATCTACCTGGTTTGTTTGCATCTTCAAAGTAGTTTTGTTTAGCACCTCTAATTTTCTGTGCTAATTCTTCTTTTTCTATTAGACCCATTTTATGTTTGATTATATCCATTTTTAACTTAATGTCTTTTTTCTGTGGCATTTTCTGTAGCTATTTTTCAAGTCCTTTATACTCATCCTCTAATGCCTTAGAGGCTAGTCTTTTCATGGTATTTCTTTTCCTTGTATAGTCTATTATCAAGCCTCTGGCATATGCCTTCATTGTATCCCATACATTCTGGATTGATGTATCTTCTTTTTTGTTTTCTCTAAAGAAAAAGGCCAATTCTTTCTCCATCCACTGTGTGAAGTCTTTTCCCTTTAAAATGGTATTATTTAACGTCCATCTAGATCTTCTTTTTTGTTCTTTCCATTTAATTGTCATTGGATTGTGATCTGCCCAAGTACTTGTTTCAATATTTATTTCTTGAATGTTAGGTATTAATTCTGTTGACATCCATATCATATCTATTCTGGACCATGATAAGTGTCTATTTGAATAGAAGGTATAATGTTTAGTTTTAGCATTTCTTTCTCTCCATGTATCTTTTAAGTTTATTTCACCTACCATTTAAAAAAAAAAAAAAGATTTAGGGAGAGTCTTTCTGTTTTGCTTTGTTGTTTTCTGTACTGTATAGTCCAATTTGTTGTCTACAATTCCATTAAAATCCCCCATCATAGCTATATTAGCATAGTCCAGTTCAATTATTTTCATATGTAGTTTTTTGTAGAATTCTTCTTGTTTGTCATTCGAAGCATATATTGCAATCATGAGTGTTTTGTCCTTTTTCTTCCTCTACGTTTTGGAATCTAAGATAGAATTCTGATCTATCCATCTCCCATCTCAACATACCACTTTTATCTTGTTCAACCACCGTTAATCTATTATCAATATCTCCAATCTTCTTGTCTCTTTGTTTATCTTCTTCTTCAATTTTTTGGAATCTCTCATCATACTTCAACATCATTTGTTGGATGTTCTCCACTTTTTCATCGGTTTTCCCTATTCTTTGTTCAATGTTCTCAGTTCTTTGTTCAATGTTCTCTGTTCTTTGTTCAATGTTCTCTATTCTCTTTTCAATATTCTCTGATCTTGCTTAAATATTTTGAATCCCTTGCATAATCATCTGCAGAGTCACTTTTTCTTGTTCTTTTTCTTGCTTTAACATTGTCTGTATTGAACGTTGTCCTCCAGATGGTGGAGAGGAAGAAGTAGAAGTTGAAGAACCAGGAGCTGTAAATTTCCTACTCATTTTAAGCAATTCAAAATCTTCAGGTTCTTCTAAACCTTAATCCAATTGTGAAGTAACCAATTATAGTTCAAAATAAAAATAGTAAAAAAAAAAAAAAGAAGCCCAATAATAATAATAAAAAAAGGGGGGAAAGGGAGGACAAAAATACCAGGAAAGAAAAAACAAAAATACCAGGAAAGGGGAAAAAAAAGGCTTTAAAGGATTTCCCTTTAAAATAAAAAGCAAATGTAGAGATTAGACTTCGGAAAAAAAAGAAAGAAAAAAAAGACAAGCTCCAACAAAGCCAAACACCCAAATAGTTATTTCAAAAAAAGGATAAAAAAGAAAATACAATAAGGCTGGTGAGGAGGGATAGCACAACTTAGGAAAAGTAAAAAGGGCACACTGCACTTTATTTAATTATCCAAGGCTCTTATTATAGCTCTCTTCTCCAAAAACTTATCACCTTTTTCCCCCTACATTTCAACACCAGACTCCAGCTGTTGATAGAAACCCAGAAGAGCACCTGCAATAATACTCTCTCATGCTCTTCCCTCTATCTTATCAAATAGCAATGTCCTTGAAAGAGAGTCTCAGTTCTTTCTTTCTCAGCTTTATCTGGTCACAGGGAAAAGAATATTTTCAAGCCTCTAGTTGGCAGTGTTACAAAGTTTCTTTGCTCTCACTTTCCCCCTCCTTTTCCGAGCAGGATATAATGAGAATTCATTTTTTAAAAAAGATATTTTTAAAAAATGAATTAACTAAAGGGAGCCTCTAGCCTAAAATATTACAAAATCAAAAAGGAGAAGAAAAAATAGATATGAACGAAAAAACCAGTCCAGTTTCAAAATACAAGATCGTATATAGAAAATCCAGCAATGAGAAAACAAACAAATAAAACATTACTTTGACAATCCTGTTTAAAATCGCCGCTTAATCACTTCTGTCAAAACTTTTACAGATTCTTTCTTTCTTTTCCTTAGGGTGTCCTTTCAGATCTTAGAGTAAAAAGAAGTTCTCACCAAACCGGCACACTCTCTCTTTCTGCTCTCTTCCGTTTTGGAGCTGTCCCAACTTCAGCAGCTTTAATGGCTGCCTCTTTGCCGCTGGCAAGAAGAGCTTCTCCTGGATCTACCAGGGACTTTGAGGTATCCCTGGGATCGACAGGATGTGCTCTTCACTTTCACCATCTCTTCGGGATGGTTTAGATCCGATAGGACCGTCCAGAAGCAAAGATATCTGCAGTGATCTCAGACCTCCAAGATCGCATGTCATATCGTTGCAACACCAGCTCCACCCTCCTGGTCAGAAGCCTATATTACACTTATTCCTAAAGAGGAGGCTGACCCATTACAAATTAAGAACTATACACCCATTTCTTTACTAAATGCAGATTACAAAATCTTTGCTTCAATATTGGCAGAAAGACTTAAAAAATATTTAAATAATTTTATCCATCCTGATCAAAATGGATTTCTGCCAAAGAGACAAATTAAAGACAATATGAGAGTAATCTTGGACACCTTGGAATACTATGAGGCACATCCTGAAAAACAAATGGCTCTGATATTTCTAGATGCACATAAGGCATTTGATAATATGAATTGGCGATTCATGTTATTACTGTTGGAACAGATGGGTTTTGCTAGAAAATTTATTCAAGCAATAGAAGCTATATACTATAAGCAAACGGCAAAGGTAATGATAGAGGGAGAGCTGACAGACTCTATTAATATAAGAAAAGGAACAAGACAAGGGTGCCCACTATCACCTTTGTTGTTTGTGTTAACTTTGGAAGTGCTAAACAGAAATATTAGAGATGAAAAGAATATAAAAGGAATGAAAATCAAAAGGAAGAATTTAAGCTGCAAGCATTTGCGGATGATCTGGTTTTCATTTTAGAAGACCCTTTAGAAACAGCATCAAAATTGATAGAAAAGATAGAGACATATGGAAAGGTGGCTGGTTTGAAAATAAATAAAGATAAGACAAAGATTTTGACAAAGAATATGCTATTAAGACAAAAGGAAGAACTGGCAGACCTATTGAAAATTCAAGTCACGAATAAGATCAAGTACTTGGGGATATATTTGACAGCAAGATGTAGTACATTAAAAGAGAATAATTATATTAAACTTAAACAGCAGATAGCACTAGATCTGGTGAAATGGGAAAACTTACAACTGTCACTAATAGGGAGAATTTCAACAATCAAGATAAATATATTACCCAGAGTTTTATATTTGTTTCAAACAATTCCAATTAGGCTTGGAAAAGAGTACTTTGAAGATTTAAATAAAATTGTGTTGAAATATATATGGCAAGGTAAGAAAGCGAGAATAAAGTTAAAACTTTTGCAAGATGCTAGAATTAGAGGAGGATTTGGTTTGCCTAATTGGGAATTGTACTACCAAGCTACAAATCTGATGTGGGTTAAGAAATGGATAACACTAAGAAATGCTAGATTGTTGACATTAGAAGGACATGATTTGTTGTTTGGGTGGCATGCTTTTTTATGGTAAAAAGGAACTAAAACACAGGGGTATTTTAGAAGACATTATATACAGGAGTCTCTGTGGTTAAACTGGGAGAAGATTAAAAGACAATGTTATTTGAAAATTCCAGTCTGGTTATCAACTATTGAAGCATTCTTGTATCCTATAATATACAAAAAGGAACAAACAGTTAGATATGGTGAAATACTGAATGAAAAGGGTAAACTTAAATCTATGCAAAAACTAGAGGAACAAGGTATAAAGATGAATTGGTTTTCATATGCGCAAATACATTCAAGGTATGATAAAGATTCTAAAACAGAAGGTTTTTATGATAAACTGACTGACTTAGATAAGATTTTGACAGGTACTGAAGAAAAGGTGATTAAAAAATTGTATGGATATCTATTAGAAATTAAACTAGAAGAAGAACAAGTTAAAGAAACTATGATTGCTTGGGGGAAGAATTTTGGATATGGGATTGATTTAGAGAAATGGCAAAAATTGTGGTCTCAAAATTATAAAATGACAATGTCAACAGCATATAAAGAAAATTTGTATAAGATGTTTTACAGGTGGCATTTTCCCCCGACAAGAATAGCAAGAATGTTCAAAAATAAATCTGAAAAATGTTGGAAATGTCATCAGACACCTGGCTCATATTACTATATGTGGTGGACTTGTGCGGATGCTAAAAAATACTGGACTAAAATCCACATGTGGTTGGAAAAAATGACGAAAAAACATATAGACTTGAAACCAGAGATATTTTTATTGGGAATTTTACCTGAAATACATAGTAAGGACTTGAAATACCTGATTGTAAATGTATTAACAGCGGCTAGGATTGTATTTGCTAAAAACTGGAAAAATGAGAAAATACCATCACAGGAGGAAATCATTAAGAAAATATTGGAATGTGCTGAAATGAGTAGATCGACATTTGAAATTAGAGAACAAGAGGATAAACAATTTTATAAAATTTGGGATCTTTTCTATGAATGGTTAGACAACAAAGTACAGTAATTAAATATGTAGATTTTTAGAAAATAATAAATATATAAAGATGTACTTCTTTCTTATTATAACTACAAAATGATTTTAGGATAGATTTGGGATGATAATATGAACTGTTATAAAATAAATTAAGTAAATTATGGTTATCTTGTAAAACATGAATTAATAAAAGTATAGTCAAATGATTGATTAATAATGATACTAAGGTATTTAATTTTTGATTGACAATATGAGATTATATGTAATGTAATTGTAATTGAAGACTACGGAATGGAAGCACAAAACAATTTGTAAACCAACCGGCACACTGGATGTACATCTATGGAAGATAACTTGATATTTTTATGTTTTGTTTGTTTATGTTTGTTTTTAAAAACCAATAAAAAATTTTTTTAAAAAAAAGCTGGGTCATATTCCCTCATTTGTAAAACTGCCCCGAAAAGACAAATCTCCCATCTCCATTTCCATCTCAACATCCCATTGTGAATACTCTTTTTTTCTCACAGAGTGAGAGGCATGTACCTTGTAACAACATAAGAATAGTAATGCAATGAGTATCCAGTGTTTGATCGGATAAAAGTATATCAATCATATTATATAGTTTCTTTGAAGTGGAGAAGCTGGGAACATGAGGCAGACTTAAACTATTTCAATAGATTAATTGGCTGTGACATTTTAAATAAGAAAAGATGGATATGGAAACTATCTATATAGGAAGTAGGGATTATTCTGTATTCTCCTTCCTCGACCTTCTTATCTGGGAGGAATCTTTATTAAATGTTTTGCTTTTATCATGAATGACTTATTTCTCTCCCAGGAGTCAACTAAGGAAATGATCCCAGAAGAAGAAGTCGAAGCTTAAGAAAAAGGAATTTATTTGTATTCCACCTTTATTATCTTTACCAATAACTCAAGGTAGTTAACATATCCAGCTCCTATTATCCCCAATAACAACAAGCCAATGAGTTGGGTTGGGCTGAGAAAGAATGATTGGCCCAAAGTCATCCAGCTGGCTTTCATAGCTAAAATGGGGCTTGAATTCACAATACTGATTATGACTTGATAAATAATCCTTCATGGACAAAGAACAGCATGTACCTTGGATAATTGAGGATGCCAAAGAACAGCAAAAAGTATACGTAACTCATTTATTATAGAAAGACTTTTGATTGTGCGAACCACATCAAGCTGAAAAATGTTTGGACTTGATTAAACTTTGAGGATAGAAATTCCAGAAAGGATCAGTTTATGTGCGCAAAATAATTTTATGCCACATAAGCAATCAAAGATTCTTCATCACACACAAATATTGTTAGTATATTAATATACTAATATAAAATTCCATGCCTATCATTCCTAATCTGGATACTGTGATTGTCTAGGATTCATTTTCATTCCCATTGTTGTGGCTATGCAAGTGATCCCTTCCACAATCTAATGACTTCTTGAGCTGTTTTGAATTATAGAACAGATCAATCAAAACAACTTCATGGACTTCCCTGGACTTGGGCCTAAGCATTTGTAAAGGTGTCCCAAGATGAAAATAAACTTCAAGGAGTTGGAGAAAATTTAATAATTTTTAGAGAACAGGATGCATCATTTTAGATTTAGCAGAAGACTCCTTTTTTTCTTTCATAATAAATTCTCTGCCATCAGCTGAAAAGAGTCAAAACTCATATTTCTGTCTAATTTCTAACAAAATTGTCCAGAGCATTTCCAAAGTAGCAATTAATTGCATCACCTAGCTATCAAGATGGTGATAAATCATTAATGCAGATAGTTTTGTATCACCATTGATAGCTTAGTGATGCTATAAATTGCTAATGTGGAAATGTTCCCAGAGCAAGCAATAATACAAAATCTAATATTGTGTCCAGGGACATTGTGCAGTGGATGGAAAAGGGAGCTCCCAAAGTGCAAACAATACTCTATTACACCATAACATTGTTTACATTGGGTTATTTATTTCAAATGCAAAGATTGGAGTTGGGCTGATGGCAACAGCACTGTAATTTGAAATAACATAGCTTTTATTATGAAACTAAACAAATGTAAAACCTTTCTCATTTCAACCATAAAACATCAACTCTCTGAAAACTATTAAATTTTGCTCAACCAATTTAGAAAGTTGCTTAAAAGAACTGATGTATTTTTTTCCACTAGAGAAAAATAAATGTAATGGGGAATATTACTCTCCATTCAATACTCTTGGATCAATTCCTTAGCATCTTCTATTATCATTAACCACACAAAATGTCTGATCACCTAATGAATCCTGAATAGCTATTCTACATTTTTCAAAGCCAGCCTTCAATAAATTGCAAGTATTTTTCCATTTTAAATGGAGAATATTTAGTCAAAAATATTTTTAATGTAAGCCACCTTGAATCTTTCTGATCTGGTATTTATATACAGGAAGTCTAGAAAATAAACTTGAGGGTTTAAATAAACACAGTAAAAGGGAAATTGTTAAATATGATATAATTTTTTGAAAAAAATCTGAAAATTCAAAATGCTCCTTAGAAAGAGATGCATAGATTTCCATAAAATCAGGACATTTTTTATACTGGAAATGTCACCAAGCATATATCTTCACTTGCTCCTAATTGGAACTATTCAAGGCTTCATACCTTCACCTACTTAAAATGATTAGCCCAGATATCCCTTACAAATCTATCTCAGTTCTGAATAATATGTTCCATTTCCTCCACACAGGAAGGGTCATTGTCATTCTTTAGGAGCACTCTACTGTTTGTACAAAAACATCACTGTTTTTTTGACAATGGTGTTTCTGCATATGGTACATTATTTACAAATTCTATCATAGTCTTTCTCAAAAATAAAAATTGCAGAACCTGTCCAAAAAAACTTGGATTAAAAAGAAAGACAGAGGAAAAAAGACTACATGAATCTGTGTAAAATTTGGCCTTTCTCATTTTGTTTTCAACCATTATAATCAAAACGGAAATTACAGGCATTTATGTTTGGGAAAATGGAATTTTATTTTATTGAAATACTTTTCAGACTGAAGCATCGAATTGGATTGCAAGTGACTCAGACTAAATTGGGCCAATCCCAAACTAAATTATCTCTGTACAATTCTTGTAAATTCCTGTACTATTACTGAAGCTATTATCTGTGCAGATGGTTCTAATCAAATAATCATTCAAATTTCAAATTGTTTGCCCTACAGTTTGTTTTGCAAATAGGTAAATAAACTCTTCTTCAAGGAAACTGCAACTCCTAATGACTTCAAGGACATGTTCATATGGAAATAATTTGCCCCTATATTCCTTTGGATTTTAACAAAAGTAGTAGTGTTTTTTTAATCTTGCCTACTGCCCTGAGATTTCGATTAATCTCTCTTTCAACTACTAATTCAACCCAGTTAAGCAAGACAAATATGTTGCAGTGTAACCTAAAATGTACAGAATACATATTTGGATTCTAGAACTGTTCCTTGGTTCCTCTAAAAATATTATTTTTAGGTCATTGCTTTTCACCTTCACTAATATTTTATTTTTTCTATTTAATCTCTGTTTTACAAAGCTCTCTTTTGAATCATTTGTTATGTTTTATGTTATAACCCTCGAGCTATTTTATGTAAACCATTAAACAGTTCACATACACCACACTGCATGGGAAAAGTAGCAAATAATATAGATTTGTATTTTGTGATGCCTGGGTTATTTCTTGGAATTCAAGCATTTAGTCACTGCAAGAATGAAAAGACAAAATTCTTAGGGTTGATTTTCTTGAACCCTTTGAATTCCATGGACAAGTATAATATCCTCAACATCCCAAAAGCAACATAATCATATTTAACAAAGTATATAAGCAAGTGTTTGGACATATTGTATCAGGATATTAGGAATTAACTGTCATCTTCATTTTTCAATCGCTTCATCAGATTTAATAGTTATTGTAATAAGGTAACAACACACACCCAGCCATAATTTTGGACATCCTTGAAAATAGAAACATAATTGGGCTATTCTGACTATTCTTTAGTCTGTAGAAATGTACTATTAATAATCTATTTTTAGAAATAAAATTTCAAATGGACTTGCTTTTATTTTAAAAAAAAACCAAACATGTTTAATAATTCAAATTAAAGTTGAAACTGAACTAGAAGAAATCTATTGAAAAGACAGGAAAGTTTTATCAACATTTCAAGCTCTGGGTTAAGATAAAATTAGTTGCAACTTTTTATTAACATGGCACCATAAAAGTTTTCCATAAAAGGATTTTTTTTTCTCTCGGCATTATGAATGCCATTAAATTAAATTAAAATAACTTTACCTTGGGAAATTATCTAATATGCTTTTCATGCAGTATTCAGTTGAGATATGTCCTAATATTGTTCACAGATTTACAAGATTCCAAAATGTGTTTGTCCTGTTCACTGACAGAAAATCAGTGGGTGTACTGTTGCCAATGCATATTTTCAGAAATGAGTTTAACAGTCAATTTGAGTTGTTTACCACAAAAGACAATCAAATAGGTTATCTGAGGTGCATAACATAGAGTGCTACATTACAATCTGTTCTTGCACAATCAATTTCAGTGTGTGTCTCTTGCCATTCTCAATCCTGCAAATGGCTTAGGATTAGATATTATGAAAGGTCAGATTTAAACATCTTCTCTGAGAACTCTGACCTGAGCTCAGTCCATTATTCACTTCAGAAATTCTTTCCTCTCCAAATCATTTATTCAATTATTCATTTATGAATGGGTCCTCTAGCGATGAAGAATTGGTTAACTTTTTTTCCCTTTAGTAAGAAATGCAGTATCCATAATCAAACCAAGTATTCCATTAGTAAAAGCATCAAACATATGAAGGGATGACCCTGACAGTTCTTTCACATTTCTGGAGTTTTAAATCCTTATTATTTCAATTTTAATATATTAACAGTTTACATCTCAAAATATGCTAGGAATAAAGATAACAGTGGGGTCCTTGATTATCTCTAAGCTTGATTGTTTTCTTGCAGACATTTCATTACCAAACTAAGTAATAGGTAATAATTCAGTGCACTAATGATGCATTGATGTTGTTACCTAGTTTTGTAATGAAGCAGTTGCAAGAAAACAGCCAAGCTCAGAGAAAGCAGCAAGGACCCCATAGGTCCTAGGAAGGACCCCTAATTTTCTCTTCTATCAATAAAAACTTTCTTTCCTGTACAGTTTATTCCGTAGCATTTTCTGGAAACCCCTAAAACTGTCTGGTGATCCTGGTTGCTAATTTAATAATGTTGTGGCTGCCCATAAAGTTAAGAAGAAATCTATGGTCCTATCTGAGCAAAAGTTCACCTTTTGGATGGGTGGGTGGGGTAACATGAGAGCATGACATCACCCAACATATAAACCTGCTTTTAGCTTAGCTAACAAACTTGGAAAAGTCAGAAATAACTTTTAAAAAATTTGTTCAGTTCCCTTAGAATCCAAGCCTTATAGTTCATCCATTCTTTGCACAGCATTATTTCCCAGCCTACATGCAATTCTATTCTTGGATGTTTTTCATTCCTGGGAAAGTTCACTGCCCTCCCTAGAAATCACTAAGCCTTTTTTTTTTTTTTTTTTGCAACAGTGGAGGAAAGCTCATGTAGTCCTCCTACTCTACCTTTGACATCAGGCCATCAGAAGACAGTCAGGTCTATGTGAGCACCTGCTGCTCCATGATGCAGTCATTCTGACCTCTAGAATGTCATGTTTGAGAATGGGCGTCAAACTAAATAACATTTCTTGACCACAGCCTTCTCTCTCCTTTTGTTCTGTGACCTGGAAAAAGTTGCAATGAAATATTCTGCACTTTCTGTCTCAAAAACCATTTGGAAAAATTGACTTAACACTTCATTATTTTTGCTATTTCAGGCAAAACTTTATAGCCCAGTGCTGCATATATTTATTTTAAAGTAAGCTCCATTGAGCTCAGTATGACTTAGTATAATTCCAGACAAAGTTTTTCTCATGCAATCACATTATGTCGCCCATTCATCAAATTTCAAGGAGCCCACATAGCTCAACTCCCATTTGCAAATTTCATGTTTTCCTACCTCTTTTTTATAATCAGGAAAAAATGTTATGAAAGAAAAGAATCATCCTTCTGAATTAGATCTGTGTGCCTGAACATCCTTAGTGTCAAATAAACATGCAAAAACGTTTGCAGCTTTAGCCTGCATAGTGTATGCTGGACTTAAGGATTTTTCAAAACTGTAACTTTTAAGAGCGACCTAGGCTCTTCTTTATTATCTGTAGGCAAAATCCCTTTCTATAACTTCTTCTCTAAGCATGAGAACATCATGAGAACAGGGAGAAGTATTATACCATTCTCTGCGTCTTCACCACACTGACTCTGTGCACTTGGCCAAAACATTTATAAGGAATATGGATGCTCATCTACCAAAAAAAAAGGCATATCAGTGTCATTGGAGGAAATCCTTGGATTTTCAGGCATACAAAAATAGGAGTATGAGAAGAAAAAAGAGACGGAGGAGAAGCTACATGGGAAAATAGCATCCAAAATATCACAAAGTATGTATGACTGGCAGGAAATCACAACATTTAATCTTATAATATTACATTGTTTTGGTAGTGTTGTCTTCTGATTGTTTCTATTAACTGGAAATCTAGTGAAAATGAACAGCATAGATAGATAATGTAGAAAAGTGGGTGAATGACAATACACTGAACAGGAAACAAGAAATAAAAGTAGGAGGGAGGGAGGGAGGGAGGGAGGGAGGGAGGGAGGGAGGGAGGGAGGGAGGGAGAGAGAGCGCAAAAATGATTGAAGTAACAATGATAAATAACAGGCTCTTATGATAACAAATCATGGAGGTTTAGAATGTTTCATCTCTGATCCCAAATGTCATTTGAGACACTATATTTATGATCTTCTTCTCCTACCTTTCCCACAAAAACCAACACACATATTATCTGCTAGCCATTTTAAGTGTGTCAAAATATTTTGAGATTAGACAGCATTCTACTACTATAACCGATTTTGCTTGTGTCTAACCAATTTGATACACCATGTTAGGATGTATAGTTAGGAACCCAGAAGTTATTTTAAGTATACCCAGAAAATTGAATAAGAGCAAGATTTTTCTCCTTATAAATACTGTCATGCTACAAACTACAGTACATTTAAAATTTTCTCTATTTCCAAAGTAATTTGAAATACATAGTTTTCAAGAAGTATCTTGTGGTCTAGATCATGTGATGCTACTAAACTTCAGCCAAGTCCTCACTTATTCTGTTCACTTAGGACTTATTGGATCTTCTTGGACTACATAGACCAGTTTTTGCTTACATAGAAAGGTTCTACCTAACTTTGTTGTGTGCCTACTTATATGTTTTGTAACCATTTTGTCCAGATTTCTGGCTAGCTTTAGATCTGACTTGGTCTGCAGACCTGTCTGCGAGACCTTGCTCCAGAGTTTCTGGTTCTTAGTTCAAGAGGTAAGGATCACAAAGGTTTTTAAATATGGTTCTGTGATCCTTTGGATACCAACCTGTCATCTTTGTCATCAGTAATAAGAATTAAATCGTGTTTTGACCTCTCCCCACAGGAACAGAAGACAACTACATATATCATAAGAAATAAAGATTTCACTTGGTTTGAAATTACTGTTCCAGTTTCCCTAAGATATTTTGTCCACCCTACTGCTGGTGCTGTAAAAATAGTTGCAAATAGCTACTGCTTTGACATAGGAAGCAAGAAAAGTGGTTTATAATCAGGATCAAGATGGCATCAGCCAAAGTAACAGTCAGCAAGGTCAAAGGCCACGGGGTAGATTCCTGCAGAAGTCCAAAATTTATAGTACTAAGCAAACCAGGCTTCAGATCAAGTGACAAATGTCACGAGGAGAAGATCGATATCATAGTTAATAGACACTGAAGAGCAATTATATGGGTATTGTATTTGATAAATTATCAGTGGGGTTAAGCACATACAGAAAGCATCGTAGGGCTGCTGCTTTGCAGCTAAACAAGTCAGCCAATGCAAATTGAGCCCAAATGATTAATGGTTATGAGCTGCATTGTTTGCCAAGTTGAAAAGTCATTGGGAGGAAAACAAAACTTAATTTTTGTTTTTTTTTAAATTGGGGTATTATATGTTTGGCCAACACAGTTGGTTAGAGGAGAATTATATAGAACAGGGATCTTCAAACTTGACAGCTTTAAGACTTGTGGACTTCAACTCCCTGAATTCCTCCTCCAGTCATGTTAGCTCAGGAATTCTGGGAGTTAAACTTGCCAAGTTTGAAGACCCTTGCTATGGAATTTTGGAGAGAAGTTGTGGACTGGCATATTGTTGGGGGGCAATATGCTGATGCTTAGAGAGGGCTGTAAAGCACTGTGAAGTGGTATATAAATGTAAGTGCTATTGCTATTCTGCTTCTTCTGACCATTGGATTGTCCCCAGTCAAAAATGATAACATCATAGGTTCAAGGAGGATATTTTCCACTGTCTTTCCACATGCTGCTTGTCCAAAAGGTGCTTTTCCAAAAGGCAACAGAAAGTCCAGTTTCTGGACTTTCTCCCAAAGTAGCTTTGGGAGAACCATGATCTGGATGAGTAAGAATCTCCATAGATTCTGCTTGCTCCCCTCCTCTTCCATCATTGTGTAACATTTATGCCATTTCAATGTGTTATGATTATAATTCCCAGAATTGCTCATTGGAAATTCTGGGAGTTATTATCCCAACACATCTGGAAAATTAGGCATGGGTGGGAAATCATCCCTACTCCTCATGAATGTCCTATTCCTCAGCCATTCCCTAAATTATTTCCTATAGAATTTCTAATGGGTAATCTAATAATCTCTCAACTAATGAAAGCAGAGGAGATGAACAGAAAAAAAATAATGAATTATGATTTCTCCAAATATTATTTAGAGACAATATTCATATTTTTTTATTTTTTTTAATTGAATTTATATTGCCACCTATTCACCCATGGCGACTCGAGGCAGCTTACAGAATGTAAAATCATATTTTTAAAAAACCCAATAAAAACTAACAAAAAGAATCAAATAAATTAATAAAGTATAATAGAACAAAATCTGGGGGGGGAATCACCCCCAACTCCCATCCCTTGCCCCGACAACAGCACTTCACATGAGCCATTTGATGGGCTCCATCCCACTCTTGTTCAGATTACTAAACAATCATGAATACTTTACCATATAACTGAAGTTACCATATTGACAAAACTTATGGTGTTCTTAGCGAAAGGATAGTTCATTATATATTAAACTAGCTTCAGTGCAAAGTGCTATAGTATCGTTAGAGCTGATAGATATCCTGAAAATCCTAGAATATTGAATATTGATCCTTTCAAAATGAACTAGATCTTTAGTGGATCCATTTTTAAATTGCTTATCATTTCAAAGCACTTTGGGGTTTGATTAGTTCCTCCTTCCATTCATGTTTCTTCCAGCCTTGTACAATGAGTAATTCTACAACTAATTTGTTTGTCTGTTATTTCATTTATCACATAGTTATATTTTTATTATGCAGGGAATTGATTCATTACATTCAGTTGCTTTTTGTTTATTATGCAACCAAGGAAGTCACTACATTTTAAGGGTGAGTAGTGTACTGGCTGCAATACCATCGGTGCATAAGTAATAAAAACATTTATTTATACTCTGAATTAAGTTTGAGAAAATACAACCGGCAATTGATTGAGAAAATACAACCGGCAATTGATTTACAATTGAAAAAAATAGAAAAAATACCTTTGGTCTCACATTTAAGCTTGTAAAATTTTTGCAGTATATTACACAGTATATAGTCACCCTGGGAACTGAAGCCAAACATAAGCCAATTAAATTTTAACACTCTTTCCACCTTCCCTTTTTCCTTCTACTTTCCTCTATCATTAAAAATGACACCTCTTCTTTTCAATCCTTGACTGACATTGAGAATGTAGCTACAGAGACAGAAGTGAGTTTATGGAACCAATTACCAAGGTCAGGTTCACACTAGCGGAGCAGATTTGACCACATAAGTTTTAGAGAGGGGGATTCATTTTCTTTCTCGTCCCTTGAGCTTTTAAAATTTCTAGTCATGCTTCCCAAAGAAGAAAGCAGCAGCAAATGTTATCTCAAATACAACATATTGAAAGGGGGGGAAAATGTAAACATTAGAGAAAATTGAATGAGTTGCAATTTAAAACTAAAAGCACATAAAAACATCAACCTTCCTTGCACACATACAGTGGTTCTTTACACAAATTTTGCTCAGACAGACTCCAAAATTTAAAGTATTGTAAGTCTAATTTGGGAGAGGTTAGAGATATTCATTATTAGGGCAACCTATTAGGGAAAACTGTAACATTGCTTTCTTAATTTGATCTTCTGCTAAAAAAAAAAATGCTTCCCACTCTATATTGTAAATTCAGTAAATGCCAGTTTAAGTTCATGAATGTCAGTTAGAAATATCTAGACCTATCACCTGAATTCAGATTATCAGTTTAACAATGTCTAAAACCAAATATCATTCATTGTCCCATTCCAGCCTTTCTCAATATGGTTTTCTTTATATCTGTTCTACACCACTTCAAATTCTGACTATACTGGCCAAAATGTTCGAGGAAAACTAACCAATATAGCAAACCACTGTGGTCCTGTTATCTCCTGTAACCTTTGATGGATTTTTGTTGATCAGGACTAAAACCATGAAGCTTTAAGGATTTATTTATGGCTGAACAATGGAATATGGAAAGAAGAGATAATTTGATGTATTTTACAGGAAGATAAGTTACTAAAATTGTTTATACTTCTTGTGATGAAAGGAGGGGTCATTTATTTATATATTTCTTTCCTTTTTCTTTACCATATACTTATATTTTTCTGTTCTATTTTTTATTTTCTGTACTTTCTATTTATTCTTTTTACTCTTTTTAAATTTGTATTAGTTTTTATTGTCTATGGAGATCATCCAGGTCATATTTGTCCCAAAGGTGCCTTTTCAAGAGGCAAGTGGACTTTCTGATTTGTCTTTGAAGAAGTTTTTATTGTTGCAATTGTAATTTCTAATAACATTACTATTAAGAAAGAGAAAGGCAGTTCATAAACACTTCAGCATATTTCAACCTTTGCTGGAACTGTCTTTTTTGAACCATCCATAAATGGGTCTTGAGACTGGGCCAAGAAAATAACATACCATAAACATCTTAGACAAGCCCCTCCCTAGTTCATGTGAAGATAAAGGGAGGGGAAAGGAGGGAAACACTTGTAAGATTCCCTTACTATAGCTTTATAATGAAAATAGTACTAACCTATATCACATTGGTCATCTAGTCTGATCTACTGTGAAAAACTAATATTGCCCATCTCAACTATATGACTATGGATGGCTCACAGCATTTCAAATTATTTAAAAAGCAAAAAAATATAAGAAATATAGGAAACACAATATAAAAAACTCATACAATCGAATCAATAGCCAAGATATACCAAGAACCACCAGCAATAATCAACAGTCACTCTATAGCAGGGGTGCCGAACTCCTGGCCCGCAGACTGGATGCATCACGCACTGGCCACACCCACCCCTGGTTTAGCGAAGGGGGAAAAAGACATGATACATCATGTGACAACAATGTGACACCGCAAGTTTGACATCCCTGCTCTAAAGGCTCCATCGCACACCCAAATCTCTATGCCTGATACCACTTAAAATCATTTACATAAGACACATTAAATGTGAGATGAAGAAAAAGATTAAAATACCTCAGGGAGGTTCTAAAGAAATAGAAATAAACAGAACAGCATCCAGCTATTGCCAGAGATTGGCAGCAGGGTGACCAGAATGATTAGAGCAGCCCTAAATGGCATACAAGGAGTTCCAAAATTAAATACAATTTAATTTACATTTTTAAATGAGTGAAGTCTTCTGAGGCTGCAAATCTCATAACATTTTAGTATTTGTAGTTATTGTTTATTTTATTGTCAAAATTTAGAACTCAAACAGTGCGACTCTGGGTAGTATATAGCATAAAAAACAAACAATAAACTAACCACCATTTATATAACATTAAATATATTCAATATAATAAATATAAAATAGTGATTAAGCAATATAGCAGAATCACCAAAAGAGGTTTCTCACTCAACTGACTTCCAATGCCTGGGAAGACCAGATCTCAGAAAAATCTCAACTGTCAAATTAGTAAATTCTTGAGAAATTTAGCAATTTATATGTTATTGTAACTATATGTTTGCTGTTCTCACTATATCAGACAATGATACTCAACTGAAAAGATTCTTATTGTTGAGTTACAGTAGTGTTCCCAAAGTAGGTGGTACCACCCCCTAGGGGGTGGTCAGATGCATTAGGGGGTGCTAAGAGGCAAGGCGGCCAGCAGGGTGGGCGCTAAGAGGTGGCAGGGGGCATTTGAGGAGCCGGCCCTCCAGGTTCACCCATTGAGGCTCCAGCTCCGGAGCGATGCTACAGTCAATGGGTGAACCTGCAGGGCCGGCTCCTCGAATGCCCCTGACACCTCTTAGCATCCCCAAGGGGGCCAGCAGAGGAGCGCTAAAAGGCGGCAGGGGGGCAGCACGTCAAACGCAACCACCATAGCACGTAACGTGCCACCACTTCCGCATTGCAGGTGCTGGCTCCGGAGCGGTGCTAGTCAATGGATGAAACTGCAGGGCCGGACGGCGCCTCGAATGCCCCCCATCATCTCTTAGCGCCCCTCTGCCAGCCCCCTTGGGGATGCTAAGAGGCGGCAGGGGGCGTTAGAGGCACCGGCCCTGCAGGCTCACCCCATTGACTGTTGTACTGCACTGGAACCAATGCCTCGAATGCGGCAGCATGTTGGGAAAAACCGCCACCACCGCTTTCCCAAAGTGCCGCTGCTGTCGCATTCTGTCTGTCTGTCTGTCCATCCATCTATCCAAAAGGTCTGTTTGCCTGCCTGCCTTCCTGCCTACCTACCTATCTACCTGTCTACCTACCTACCTACCTACCTATCTACCTATCCATACATCCATCCAAAGGGTATGTCTGTCTTCCTGCCTGCTTGCCTGCCTGCTTGCCTACCTACCTACCTATATATCCATGCATTCATCCAAAAGGCCTGCCTGCCTGCCTGCCTACCTACCTACCTATCTACCAATATAGTTATAACTACCTATCTACCTACCTATCTACCTATCCATACATCCATCCAAAAGGTCTGTCTGTCTTCCTGCCTGCCTACCACTTACCAACCGACCGACTGACCTACCTACCTACCTACATACCTACCTACCTGCCTGTCTGTCTGTCTGTCTGCCTGCCTGCCTGCCTGCCCCCCCCTCCATTCATCCATCCATCCATGTTCGAAGCGCCGGCCCCACAGGCACATCGGGAAAGTAAAGCAAAGCCAGTCTGGGAGGCAGGGAGGGAGGGAGGGAGGGAGAGAGAGAGAACTGATGAATCAGATTGAATGAGGCCTAGTTTAGACTGAGGCCCTTTTCCACATTGAAACATCTTTGCCAGCACATTGAAACCTCTTTGGCTTCTATTAAAGGTTTTGTGGATGAAACATGGTTGAGACTATCAGGAAGCTCTCACATTTTGTTGAGGCTTTAAACAGGATCCATTGGACCAGATCTCCACCCTAAAAATTACTTTTCCCCAATGTATTACAGTGCCAATTCTGAAGAAGGCAAAACCAAAATGTACTGGTAAATTACAAGAACACACACACACACTCCGTTATAACCCTGCTGGAGCAGGTGATTGGACTAGAATAGATATCTCATTATCTTTCTCCTCCCTCCCTCCCTCCTTCTTTATTTCTTTTTCTTTCTGTCCCTTCCTTCCATCCCTCCTTCTTTGTCCCTTTTTCTTTCTTTCCCTTTTCTCCTTCTTTTCTTCCTCTCTTTCTTTTCTCTCTCTCTTTCCCTCTCCCAGGCTCACCCCTTTAGATCAGGGGTCGGCAAACTTTTGAACCTCAGGGACCACCAAAATATGAATTTTAACTGATGGTGGCTTTCTGGCATTGGTGAGAGAGAGAGAGAGAGAGAGAGAGAGAGATCTGATCCAACCTCTCTCTCTCCCTTTCTCTCACACACACAGGCAGGGATGGGATTTAGACCCCTGATCTAAAGCTGTAAAAACTCCAAAAACAGATTAAGTAGCTCTGGGGAGGCCAGTCATAAATTACTACACTTGCTAAACAACCGGCCATTAAGTGAGGACCACTTTTATTTAGTTTGCCAGTCACCTGGCCACGCCCATCCAGTCACATGACCAGCAAGCCACACCCTCAAATTAGGCCACACCCACAGAAATTTGAATCCCACCCCTGAGTGGGTGGCACTGAGGATGAGTTTGTAGCACAAAGGGGGCGGTGGATTTAAAAAGTTTGGGAACCACTGAGTTACAGAGTAGTTTTTAAGAGTGTATTGTGTCATAATGGTTAGTAGCAGAGAAGTACAGTACATAGAGCAAGTGTTCTCTTCCCTAGAACATTATAATTTTGTGTGTATTGTTCTGTAGTCCAGTGATGAGACATAGGTACACATTAGACATATTACATGAAATACATTATCTATACCTTCTCTCCTGTCCTCTCTTTCTTTTCTGTATATAAAAAGATAACTAGAACAAAGAAACAGTTGGAGAATGGATGCGCAATCCTTCCCCATCAATCACTACTCTACTTCTAATCATCAATTCATTCTTAAACAATCCTTCAGTTGGTCCCCTATTTTAAAAGGAGCCTTTTGGATTTGTTTCATGTTTCTTCACATACATACATACATAGAAAAAATGGGTAATTCAGCTAGAAAAGGATAAAAGTGAGCTGAACTAGCCAATGGGTGGTAGGAGACTACACACATGCAGAAAAATATTGTGCAGCGGCAGAATAAATATAGTTCTATTAGTTATGCATTTTTACTTTAACAGCTATTATTTGGTTGTGTTTAAAAGAAACAAATTGCCAAATGACTTGAAAATAGGGGATGGTGAGGAAGAGTACAATTTCATAGGTATTTGAATAAATTAAATTCATTAAAACAAATTTCTTCACTGGCAGCTGATTTATTATCAGAATGAAAAAAGCCGTTTTGATGTATAAATCTCTTTCAAATATTAAACACAGTGTTAATGTTACTGGGCAAGTGTGAAAAATCAAAACCTCTGAAATTGGGAAGAGAGCAAAGGGATTCATAATACAATTTGATTTTTGGTTACTTTATTTCCAACAGCAGATCAGGCCATTTTAGGAAAGTAGGCTGGAAAACCTATTTACATTTTCACTTTTTTCAAGGCTAATTATTTTTGAAATTGAAAGCACAGGTGAGCAGATTTCAGTACTGTGTTTTCTCCTCCCACACTTCCCAATTTGAAGCCCCGTGTCATGGAGTTGATTGATCCAACCCTTTCCCTGTTGATATTGTATGTTCATATACCTCACTATGTCTCTCTGAATCCGTTTTTTTACATGTCCCAATCCCTTCAAGGAAATTGGTAGAAAACATGTCACCCTCCTACATATCACAACTGTCATCATCCATAATTTTGAACAGGGCTGCTGATATTCCAGTCAACAACATACAGAGGGACATACGGTTCCATCACTGTTCTAAAAATAATTTGTTCTTTTTGTCTACTATTGCCAAAAGCACTGCTGCTTTTAAATCCATCCTGAACTCTTGGGCAAAACTACTGTTGTCAGTTGGCAATTGTGATTAAACATTTTTAGCACACATGTTATCCTGACAGATTCCTGGGTGGTTTACAATAATAAAAATATAATATCATAAGAATGAGTCAACACCTCTTCTCTCATATAACAAAAAGATTAAAGGTTTTAGTGCCATTAAGCTAGCAGGCAAAACAGAAGCAATAAAATCAAGTTAAATGCCTGGACAAATAACACTGTTTTCACATGGTGCCAGAAAGATTATAGCAGTAGTAGTATCTATGGGGCTGCCTTAGGAGGGTGATACAAGCCAAATATTCCATTGCCTAGAAATCAGGTGAACATGTGCCTTGTTTGTAAGACAAGCTTCCTATCTTCCTCTGTGACAAATAATTAAGGCCTTGAGATCTTTTGACAAGCACAATAAAAACAATAGCTATCTTGGAAAATGATGGTGATGATGATGAAGATAATGATGATTCATTTTTAGATATATACAGGATTCTAATCTCGGTACATAGAAAACATACGGAAAAGGAAAGAAATGATAAACAGAAGAGAGGAAAAGACTTAATTATTTGGGACATTGATATAATGAGCGGCTTAATACTAGCAGCCCAAGAAAACCAGGAGGTTGTATCAAAGGGAAAGAAAGTTTTGTGGAAAAGTACAAAAGAATAAGAGGTGAGTTCACGTGGTTTCTGTCACCTTTTCTCCACAGAGATGATCTTCACGACTGCACTTGTTCCAGGATGCAGTTCACAGCACACAAAATACAAAGCAGAGGGTTTTTAAAGAGTTTGGAAAAAAATATTTTCAGAATATCTGAAAACCAGAAAACATTACAAGTTGCCTACCTACATCAGAAGCTTCCTGCCTTCAGGGTTCCTGCCTTTGAAAATATCATCTCCACTGCAAGGGTAAACTTGGAGCAGTGATTTGTACTGCTAAACTCTCTAGCTGTTCATTGACATTTAAATTCATTTCATTCTGTTCAGTACATCTCTGGCTCCTAATTTATTTACCAAATATTACTCTTGTGTCTGGACATTTTTTTAAATCTGATTGACCTTTATGTGCCGATCACAAATATCCTTTTCATATTGGCTTGGTATCTGAAAGATGAAATATTTGTGAATGTTATTCCCTCTCACCTCTCTGATCATTGTAAATTATAAAGTTAGGGTTGGTTACAGACATAGATAAATACATATATATAGCAGATGTGTTTTACTTTCTACATCAAGTAGATAATAGATAAAAGGACAGCCTCCTTTGTTGGAATTAGTAAAACTCCAACAAAACAGCAATATGAGTGTGTCAATAACAAAACTTTCAAGAACATTTTTAGGTTCCCCTAATATATACTTTTAATTCGTTAATAGTATTATTTGTCCAAGCCATTTCAACATTTATATGGCATCAGTGAATGTAACTTCTATACATCAATGATCTTGATCATACTAAGATTTGTTTAATGTATAGACCTATAGACAACAACAAATTGTGGATAACCCTTAAAAACATGGGTGTACCAGGCCATCTCATCTGCCTATTAAAAGAAAGTAGTATAACGAACAAGCAGCAAGAGTTAAATCAAAATCTGGAGAAATTAAATGGTTCAAAAGTGGGAAGGAGCACAGATTATTTAATCTATATACAGATATATAATAAGCAATTTTGGATAAGAAGAATAGAAATTGGAAAACTATCCAGTTCTACAAACCATAAGAAAGAGTAGTTCAACAATGGAACCAGTTATCAAATGGAGGGGTAAGCCCTCTTTACTTGACTATATTCAAGGAAAAATTGAATATCATTTAGAATAGGAGTTGGAAGGGACCTAGAGTTGGAGGTCTTCTAGTCCAACCCCTTGCCCAGGCAGGAAACTCTACATCGCTTCAGATGAATGGTTATCCAACATCTTTTTTAAAATTCTCAGTATTGGAGCATTCACAACTTCTGGAAGCAAGTTATTCCACTGAATAATTGTTCTGTCAGGAAATTTCTCCATAGTTCTAAGTTGCTTCTCTCCTTGATTAGTTTCCACCCATTGCTTCTTGTCCTGCCCTCAGGTGCTTTGGAGAATAGCTTGACTCCCTCTTCTTTGTGACAGCCCCTGAGATATTGGAACACATTTGTTGGATATTAGTGATATTAAATTGGAACTTTACAATGAATAGAGTCCATGGGGTTGGAATGCTAATCTAACTAATTCCTTCCAACTTTATAATTTAATGACATTTCCCCCATGAGAATTTTTCAGGAACGGCATTATTAAATTGCTAGATTTGAAGGATTAATCATCAGTAAATGAGATATTATAACTAATAGATTGTTATCTTCCCCAAGCCATGTATCAAACCAAAAATATATTAAATGGATTAACTTTTTTGTTTATCAAACATTTTTATCAGAGAGATGAGTGACCTCCCCCAAATAATGCTGTAACTCTCTGGAATGGAATGACTCACCATGTCCAATTTACCATAGTCCACTTGCCGTGGCCAACTCGTCATGACCAACTAACTGCAGCCAACTTGCCACAGGACAATTCACCACAGCCAGCTCACCATGGGACAATTCAACAAATACAAAAGTTGAATTAATTTTGACAGAACTGTGGTCAATAGTAATAAAATAAAGTCAATCCAGAAATACAAGAGTTAGTTTTGAAGAAAACATGATCACCAATAATACAAGTACCTGAATGAAACTATTAATACAGCATTGAATTGTTCTGTGGCAAGTTGTCCTGTAGTGAGTTGACCACGATAAGCTGGTCACAGCGAGTTGGCCACAGAAAGACCTGTAACTCTCATTCCAACCTATCTCTGTCTAGGCCAGTTTAGAGTTCAATTATTGCCAAGTGCAGTCATTAGTTTGATGGTGAACTTGCTATATTTTCCAACTCCTTATGCATTAATATTTTTATTGGTGTACTTTAAAAATTAAATTGCTATTCACCTAATATACAATACCCAAACTAATAAACTACACTATGCCCCCACCCACCCCCAAAATGGCCTGGTTTATACAACCTATGAATACTTGAGTTCCTATAATACACTAAACCATAAATGCCAATTTTATCATAATCAATCATGTTGCATGAACCCAACTTCTCTATGAAAGAAAGGAAGGAAGGAAGGAAGGAAGGAAGGAAGGAAGGAAGGAAGGAAGGAAGGAAGGAAGGAAGGAAGGAAGGAAGGAAGGCAACGTTTCGATGAAGTCGATAAGTGCACGCGTTGAAGAACATAAGAACTCAATCAAAAAAGAAGAACCGACCTCTTCCCTGGTCCAACACCTCAAAGCCACAGGACATGAGATTGACTTTAAAAATACCAGAACTATCGCCAAAACCGAACACTTCAACAACAGAATAATCAGAGAAGCCATAGAGATAGAAAAACACCCACACAGCATGAATAAAAGAGATGACACCTCCCGCTTACCAGCCATTTGGAAACCCGCCCTCATGAACAGACGAGTGCCTAACATGATGAATGACACCAGACCCACACCCACGAGGGCCACACAAGATGCCACCACCACACTTCCACGTAAAAAGCAGACTCACACCCACACAGAAGATGAGACACGACCACAGACCAGAAGCCGCACTGCAGCTGCATCACTACCCACTTCAAACCCCTCTGAGCCATACATGAAGCGAACTGACCCCACCATGAAGATGCAGCACGACCACGAACTCGAAGCCAAACAGCAAGATCACAGCTCACCAGCTCAAATCCCCCAGTAACTAAGACCAACCTGAGCACAACCAAGCCCCCACCTGAACAGAACACACCTCCAGCCAATCAGAACATGGCCAACCCCAACAAATCAGAACACAGCCAAACCCCCAACCAATGAGACACACCCCACCCAACAGAATACAGCAAGCCCCCACCCAATCAAGTCACACCCCACTAG
Organism: Notechis scutatus; assembly: GCF_049901735.1. Lineage (NCBI taxonomy): Eukaryota > Metazoa > Chordata > Lepidosauria > Squamata > Elapidae > Notechis > Notechis scutatus. The sequence goes on along the minus strand of NC_142011.1, from coordinate 39,727,214 downwards.
CAGTTAAAGGAAGAAGCAGTCAAGCAGCACTCTGAGAAGCAAGAGTGAAGACATCAAGAACATGGCCAAACCCAATATATATATATATATATATATATATATATATATATATATATATATATATATATTCCTTACAACAAATCACGAACACAGCAAACCCCCAACCAATGAGAACACACCCCCACTTCATCCTGAATCAGAATACAGCCAAGCCCCTGAACACACTTCCTCAATAGTCCAACACATGGAAGCCACAGGTCATAGCATCAACTTCAATGGCACCAAAACCCTAGCCACTATAGAAAATTCCAGCCACAGAATCATCAGAGAAGCCATAGAGATTGAAAAAAGACCAGAAAGCATGAACAGAAGAGATGATTCCACCAGGCTGTCAATCATTTGGAAGCCTGCACTCACAAACAAAAAATCTCCACACCACAAGCCAGGCAAACACCTGGGCACAAACAGATCCCCCCTGATACCTCCAGCTCAAACACATCCCAACCAGGCACCCAGATGAAACCCAGCTTCTAACTAATGATAGCCGTCCATTTACCCGAAGCCAAGCTGCACTAAAGACCTCCAATAAAGTAACACAATGCTGCCAGCCAATCAAGATACAAAAAGAGCCAAAAAACAGACAGAAGATATTAGAGACACCAATCAAGCAGAACACAGCAAACTCCGAGACCAATAAACACAGACCAAGACTCCCAACCAATCAGGATGAAGAAAAAAACCATTCTGGCACAGCAATAGGCTGCCCCAAATTTAAATCTGAAACCACTGTAAAAGTCTGACTCACAGATGGACACAATACAGAAGCCTGATGATGGCAGGTGAGATTCTGAACGTTGCTAATTTAAAAGCACAACTATAATGACTTGGGAAAATACCGAACAAAGCTGAAGGCCATACATACATACATACATACATACATACATACATACATACATACATACATACATACATACATATATATATATATATATATATATATATATATATATATATATATATATGTTTTCTTAAGTTTTCGCTGGTACTTACATGTATGGCCTTCAGCTTTGTTCGGTATTTTCCCACGTCATTGTAGTTGTGCTTTAAAGTAGCCGTTATATATTCTTAAGTTTTCGCGGTACTTACATACTTCTCTATAGAAGCCTGATGATGGCAGATGAGATTCTGCCGTTGAATAAAAGCACAAACAATGACATGGGAAAATACCCAAACAAAGCTGAATGATATGTGTATATATATATATATATATATATATATATATATATATATATATATATATATATATATGTATGTATGTATGTGTATGTATGTATGTATGTATGTATGTATGTATGTTTTCTTAAGTTTTCACGGGTACTTACATGTATGGTATTCAGCTTTGTTCGGGTATTTTCCCAAGTCATTATAGTTGTGCTTTTAAAGTTGTAGCAACGTTTCAGCAGAATCTCATCTGCCATCATCAGGCTTCTGTATTGTGTTCGTCTGTGAGTCAGACTTTTACAGTTGTTTCAGTTTTAAATTTGGGGCTAGCCTATTGCTGTGCCAGAATGGTTTTTTCTTCATCCTGATTGGTTGGGAGTCTTGGTCTGTGTTTATTGGTCTTGGAGTTTGCTGTGTTCTGCTTGATTGGTGTTTCTAATATCTTCTGTCTGTTTTGTGGCTTTTTTTGTCTTGATTGGCTGGCAACATTGTGTTCCTGTATTGGAGGCTTTTAGTGCAGCTTGGCTCCGAGTAAATGGATAGCTATCATTTGTTAGGAAGCTAGGTTTCATTTGGGTGCCTGGTTGGGGTGTGTTTGAGCTGGAGGTATCAGGGGGGATCTGTTTGTGCCCAGGTGTTTGCCTGGCTTGTGGCGTGGAGATTTTTTTTGTTTGTGAGTGCAGGCTTCTGGTGGAATCATCTCTTCATGCTTTCAGGTCTTTTTTCAATCTCTATGGCTTCTCTGATAATTCTGTGGCTGGGGTTTTCTATAGTGGCTAGGGTTTTAGTGCCATTGAAGTTGATGCTATGACCTGTGGCTTTCATGTGTTGGACTAGTGAGGAAGTGTGCTCCAGCTTTTTTACTGCATTTTTGTTTTTTTTGTAGATTAGTACATCTAGGAATGGTAGTTGTTTGTTTGTTTCCATTTCCATGGCGAACTTGATTTTGGGGTGTGTGCTGTTTAGGTGTGTTAGGAAAAAATGCAGTAAAAAAGCTGGAACACACTTCCTCACTAGTCCAACACTAGTGCAGGCGGGTACTTATTCTTCTATTGGTCTGTCCAATGTATGTGGCCGGGCATGATGCACAGGGGACTTTGTATATGCCTTGGTTTTCCAGGTCAATTTTAACTTTGGGGTTTCTAAGGATGGCTGCTATTTTTCTGTCTGTTTTGAAGGCAATCTTGATGCGATGCCTGTGTAGTATCTTACTGATTTTGTCTGTAGTACCTCTTATGTAGGGCAGGACAGCTGTTCCATAGGTCTGTTCATCTTCTAGGTCTCCATTATGTCTCAGTGTGTTTTTGTGGATCAAGCCAGTGCTTTTGCTTTTGTGGAAGCCGTTGGCTGTCAGTACTTTAGTCAGGGTCCATAGTTCAGTCTTTATGTGTGTCTTGTCTGGCAGGCATTTGGTTCTGGCGATTAGTGTTTTGGCCATGGAGTTTATCTGTGCTGGGTGGTGGTGGGATTGGGCGTTGAGGTAGCAGTTGGTGTGTGTTTTCTTCTGGTATATGGTGTGTCCTAGTGTGTCATCTGTTTTTTTTTTGTTTTTTTTTGTAGATTAGTACATCTTGGAATGGTAGTTGTTTGTTTGTTTCCGTTTCCATGGTGAACTTGATTTTGGGGTGTGTGCTGTTTAGGTGTGTTAGGAAGTTGTTTAGGTTTTCTTTTCCATGGGGCCAAATCACAAATGTGTCATCGATGTATCTTAACCATAGTTTGGGTTTGTGGGTGGCATTAGCCAGGACTCTGGATTGGAATTCTTCCATGAACAGGTTTGCAATGACAGGTGACAGTGGTGATCCCATAGGGGCTCCTTCAATTTGCTTGTATCTTTGTCCTTTGTATATGAAATATGTGTTGGTTAAGCAGTGTTCTGCTAGTTCCATGAGGTGTTTAGCTGGTTGGTATTTATTTTTGATGATTTCAAGAGTTTCTTTTATTGGGACTTGAGTGAATAGCGAAACCATGTCGAACTTACAAGCAGATCTTCTTGTTCCACGTGTAGATCTTTGATCATTTCCAAGAGGTGGTATGAGTTTTGTACCGCATGGGGCTGTAGCTGCTTTGCTAGGTATTTGGCTAGGTTTTGTAGTGGTGCTCCTCTGGAGCTGACTATGGGTCTGAGAGGTATGCCTTCTTTGTGTATTTTTTGGAGGCCGTATAGTTTGGGGCATCTGGAAGATTTTTCTCTTGGGATGATCGTCTGTTGGATCTCTTTGCTAATGTGGCTGGTTATAATTTTCTTCTTGGTTATTTTTTCCAGATATGTGGTTGGGTCCATGTTTATGGGTTTGTATGTAGAGTCTTGGAGTAGGTCTGTCAATTTTGTTTCGTAGTCTTTTCTATCCATTACTACTGTGACATTCCCTTTGTCTGCTGGAAGTATGATTATGCTGCTATCCTTTTTTAGGGCTTGCAGGGCTTTAGTTCTTCTTTGTGCAAGTTGCTTTTGGGTGGTTTGCAACTTGCACAAAGAAAAAATTTGCAACTTGCACAAAGAAATATTTTCTAATCTTTAATTTGTTTCTAAGAATTGCAAGCTAATTAACCTTTCCTTCAGATGAGGTGAAGTGCTATCTACCTTCAGGATCATCTCCAGGGGATATCTGGACATGTCTGAAAAAGTCAAAAGAGTGATTATGACTCTGCAGTTGAAGCCTCACCTATTTTGTGCATTGGATTTTATGCACATACAATGGGGCAGGTCTAGCTGCAGGGTTGTAACTGACATCTGGACATTTTTTAACCCAGTCTCCTTGCCCTCCACATAAATGCTCTACACAGATACTTTAGTTGTATATAACTAATATGGTTCTGAGCAACAAAATCCAAACAAAAGGTAGCCGCACAAAATGATTTTAAAAGCACAAGAAATCCAAATATGGACTATAGCAGTAGCAGACTTATATACCACTTGACAGTGTTTTACAGCCCTCTGTAAGCAGTGTACAGAGTCAGCATATTGCCCCCAACAATCTGGGTCCTCATTTTACCCACCTGGGAAGGATGGAAGGCTGAGTCAACCTTGAGCCTGGTGATATTCGAACTGCCAAATTGCAGGCAGACGGCAGTCAGCAGAAGTAGCCTGCAGTACTGCACTCTAACTACTGTACCACTGAGGCTCAGTATATTAATATACTACTAATAGGCTGGTCATAGTCTGATTGCTTAAATTGTTCTGATTATTAAAAAAATATATCAATCACATTCTCCATATCACCTACCTAATACATTGTACTACCTTTGAGAAGTTCTTTAAACCATGACACCTTCAACAACTGAGTTTAAAAAGTAGCGTTCAGAGTCTTCTGGAAAAAATTATACCAGAAATGTTCCTTTCAAAATAAAAGAATATTCCTATGCTTTAAAATCCATAATGCAATCAGAGAATCTTCTCCTATCTAACCAGTCTTGATTTGGAAGAAAACTGGGGAAGAAAATACCAATTTTGCACCATGCAATAAAAGATACCATAAAGCTGTCTTTCTTATAGATGTGATGAAAGTAACACGGGAATACAGTAGAAATAAGGATGCTGCTGTAATATCTTTGTGCTGAACTTAAGTGCAAATGCAGGAATACTAACAGTTTGTGCCTTACTTACCTTTGCATAATTCCTATTATTCTTAATAGCATCTGCTACTTCAGAATTTGTGCAGGCAGAAATTGACCAGGTCCCAAAATCCATTAATATCATTTTCAACAGCTACACATCGTAGATTTCTGCCTGATGCATATTGACATTCCCAGTATTGTAAAAGGTTCTTTTAACTATAATAAATGTCCGTACTCAGTCACTTCTTCTAATTTATGCTTTAGGATTTACTGTTTTAACCTTGGGCAACCCAAGTTATATGCTGTTGTTGTTCTTTTAATCCTTATAAGCCACCCAGAGTCACTGTTATGACATGGTTGGTCATAGAAATCATTTAAATAAATAAACATACACTGTATGCTTCATGAATTATGAAACAATTTGTGTATATCCAATGCATTCTATTTTTGCATACATTCATTGTTGTTATGTCTTGATAACTATATAGGTCTATAATTTATTATAATTGCAAGTTGCCTAGAGTTTTGTGAATATGAAATACAATTGAATACATAATCCAAAACTACATATTTTAAATACTAAATTATGGCAACAAAAGAAGTTTTTTTCAAGATATATGAATCGACGCAGTACAACCATATAGCAGGAAGCACCAATGCAAGTAGTGATCAAGGATAGCTACCTTAGTAATAGTAACTGAAATGCAATTTTGTAGACTAACTCAGGGGAGAAGGTAGCCATTGTAATGAAATGTCTCTTTGAATGCAAATATACAACTTTTTTGTAAATTTACATCATCTGTATAACTTGCATAATGCAAATGGCATATAGTACATTAATACAAATAACATAAATTATCTTAATTGTCCAGACTGCAGCAGAGAAAGAAGATATCTTTTATTTGAACTTTACTAGAATTAATGGGAAGATAGGGAAGGGAAGGGAAGAAGAATGATCAAAACAAATTTTAAAGAAGAAAAATATTGGCACCTTTTAAATGCTAAGCACAAATCAATGTCTACCGCTGGTTAGCTTGCTATTAATTGGAGTGGTAGGAGGTATTCTGCCATTCTACCATATTTCAACATATGCAAGCAGGAGATAGTTTAAAATTGCAGCCTACAGCAGTGGGTTAGGTAAATGAATTTCAAAAGTTTATCATAAAATAGTGAGAAGAGATGAAATGAGAGAAGTTAAATGCCAATAAAATTTGCAGTTCAGAATACAGGAAGCTTCGCAAAAGAGGGAAAGGACAGAAAAAGCATGAGAATGAATTATGTCTTGTTGGAATAGTTAGATTAGTTTAAACTTTTAAGGTTATTTATATATATATATATATATCATATTTAGAAACTACCCATCTCCCTCCTAGAACAACTCTGGGTTTTTAATTTATTTGCAAAATATGATGGCGATGTTTGTAGAAGTAAATTCATACTGCATTCTGATACTGGTAGTACTCAACTTATGCCTACAACTGAACCCAGAATTTTGATCATGTCACTGTAGTTATTAAGCAAAACATGACTATTTGCTCAACAACAGCAATCCTAGCTTTTGCTCTTGTATAGTTTCTAGAGCCTTGAGACATTACATAAGAGCAGGCCCCATTCTTGCATAGTTTCTCTCTGGCAGCCACAGAGAGTGTGCTCCTCTTGCAAGGCTTTCAGAGGCTCCAGAGGCCATGTGAGAGCAAGTCCCATTTTTTCATATTTTCAAGAGGCTCCAGAGGTTGCACAAGAACATGCTCCAAGTCCCCTTCAAGAAATAAGGTCTGCCTCAGAAGCCTATCAATAGAAGGGGGGTGGGGGGAACTATGTGAAGGTAAGCAGTGTATTGCAAATTCTGGGGAGCATGGAATCAGAGAGCAAAAATGCTGATGCCCAGGGATTCTGGCCTTTGGAGGTGGTAGCATTTCTGAACAGTAGCACAAGGGTTGAAGTTGAGGTCTGGGATGGTTGCAGATAACTGAGGCTGCTGAAGGCCCTGAACATCTTCTTCAGGTCCAGCCTGAGCACTGCCAATGAGTGATAGGGTAGCCGAGATGAAGGGGAGAAAAATAAGTGGAATTGCAAAGCCCCTGTGGTTGTAAGGGAGGATACATTTTTATCACATGGCTGAGAAGAGCCACAATGGTTGTGAGTTTGGGCAGGGGTCATAACTCCCTTCAATCAGCGCTGTCATAATTTTGAATGGTTCCTGGACAAATGATGGTAAGTCAAGGATTATCTGTATTGTTACTAGCACAAATATGAGCACAACTTTTATTTAACTGTCCACTTCTTAGTAGTGCTTTCACCTCATAATCCTTCACAATGCAGCTTGAAATTGATCCTCAATAATCTTCACTATCTGCAGATTTTTGCTGACATCAAAACACACCAAGCATTGCCACGTCTGCATTATTGCAATGTTAACATGCACAAATAATATGAGACAATCTTTCTCAATACAATTGTACAGGAGGAGGTCAGAAAAACCATCATTCAACAACGATTCCAATTGTAAGCTACAGCTAAACAGCTATAGAATAAAAAAATCTCTATCACTCTCTCCACAGGAAATGAAAATAAATTTCTACACCATCCATATTTTAGTACATACTTATATACTTTTGTCTGGTGATTTGCAAACCAAGAGATTGCTAGGAAATAAAAGAAGACAAATCCTAAACATTGCCGGTACCAAAACATATATTTTATTCCATTATTATGAGCTACTATAAGCATTTATATAAGTAGAAAAGTTAAGTTTTATATTGGATAAATACATTCAGATGAAAATACTGAAAACTCCAGAAAAGGATGATGATTTTTTCTTTTTGGGGGGGGGGGGGAAGAAGAATAATGATTGACATGAGCCCTGAAACCCAAAGACAAATAAATGAAGCATTTCTTTCAGTGGGAACATATGTTATCTTACAGAGCTGAGTTAGTCCTGAAGAAATAGATGGAGCTATTATTGGTGAAGCGAGCTCTCTCCTCAGGGGCTGAATCCCTGCCCATCTGGCTTCTGCTAGCTTCCAGTAGAGGAATAGAAATCTGGATCAAGTCCTGATAAATGCCTCTTTGTGAAGAGGAAAAGCTGGAGATGGGATTATGTACCATCTTTACTTTAAATGTTTTAGTTTGTATTTATACTTGTTAATTTTTAAATACTTTAATATTTTTTTAATTGTAAGGAATCCAGAGTTGCTTTGTAGGGTGAGGTGGGTGGCATATAAATTTAATAAATAAAATAAAATATTTTATAAAATAAAGTATACCCCTTCCAAGGAGCTGAACTTAAATTCAGCTTATCCTATTCCATCCCATTCCGTCCTAGATAGAGATAGATAGAAGATAGATGGATGGATGGATGGATGGATGGATGGATGGATGGATGGATGGATAGATAGATAGATAGATAGATAGATAGATAGATAGATAGATAGATAGATAGATAGATAGATAGATAGATAGATAGGGATAGATTAATGGATGGATGATGGACAGATAGGCAAGCAAGCAGGCAGGCAGGCAGGCATAGATATACAGAGATACTACACTTTCCTTTTTAAAAGTCTCCAAACAAACTGAAGAATCTTCTTAGATGAGAAGTGAAACCTTTTCAAAGAAAAAACAAAGTCCAGTTGCCTTTTAGAAAAGCATCTTTGTGACAACCATGATCTGGATGACTGAGAATCTCCATAGACATCTCTTGAAACTTTGAAAATCAAAGCTTGTGACTCATTGCAACTATTTATTTCAAAACTTTATTAATCTGGGATATAGCAGGAAACTATGTATTTAAAATTCAATGGAATTGACTATTCGGTGATTTCTATATCCCACTTGTTAGCAAACAGAACAAACAGAAATCAGGGTATATAAGGATACACAAACTTTGCATAAGAAAATGGGAAAAAGAACAAAATTGAATCTGTAATTTTGGGAGGAAGACATAAGTGTTATGTGAAAAGTATGATTAGTTAAACGAAATGAGGTTAAGATAACCAGGAGTACTTTTAGACATTACACAATGTCCTGCAGTTCACTTAAATCTTTTAATTTCTTGAATGTCGAGGTGTCTTTTGAAATAATGGCATGGGGTAAGCAGTTCAAAAACTTAAGATGAAGGACAAATAATCAACATTCTCAGATTCGATAATGCCTTTTGTTTCCAAATATTAATCCTAAGGAATTCTGCTTCTTTCTAAAATGACCATATAGTTTTCAGAGTTTTTAAGGGTAGCAAGGGTTAACTAATTTACAGGATTTATGACCTCCATCATGTTCTGCGTTTTCTTTGCTCTCTTCTATTAATCAATAATCCATTATCATAACTCTTTGGAAATGATTTATCATTTTTATCATCTGTTTCCATCTTGGAAACAAGAGTTTTCTGCATCAGGGTCTGCTATTAAACTTCTGGTCTATGAAGATGAATAGAGATAGCATTGTATGTGTGTGTCCAGTACACAGAAGGAGAGATGATGAGATTGCTTTTCAAGGCAATGAAGTCATTTCTGGACTCCAGCATCTATATGTAGCTCAAAGCTATAGCCTGCTATAAATTTTGGCTCTTGTTCTTATACATTCAGCCAGATCTAGGCAATGCAGCCTCATCTGAGCAAATGTAACTCTATAACAGCATAGGAAAAATTCAAGTGATCATTGAAAATTGCCCATTGGACTGACATTAAGAATACTAATGAATTTCAATCCCGATTCCAAAAAAGATGAAGAACCTCAACTTCCAGAAAAACATTGTCCATGCAATCCTCCATCTGGTTCATTGACTTGTTCCCCAGGCACTGTTTCCCAGATGCTAAGACTCCCTATCCCCATCATCCCCACTAAAGTTATATCTGTTATTTTAAAGAAAGACCCACCAAACCTCCTGAGCCTGTAACAGGAGTATATTTTTTCATCAGCAACCAATCCAATGTAGTACAAGTTGTTTGCAATACAACTTTAAAGGACTCTCCATTTATGGCAATTTTAACATCTCATCATCAGTGTTAGGAAAGAAAAGTCTAATTCTAACCAACCTCAGATGATTATTTTAAAAAGTCCCATGCCTCCATTTTTCCCTGAGGTTTTAGAACAATCTCCACTGGTGTCTGTAAATTCTGATTTCACTGCTGTGTAAAACCCATAAAGATATTTTTAGAAAATGTGTGTCAAAAGTGGAATGGATCTAGCCCAGTGGTGGGATTCAACTGGTTCACACCAGTTCAAGCAAACCAGTTGTTAAATTACCTCCCCACCCCCCGGGCTATTGAAGTGGATCCTGGACACTGCACTGCAATGGAGAAACAGGTAACGGAGCGGCCAGCACGAGGGAAGGAGAAGGCCACTTTCCCTCTTTCTTCTCCCTGTTCTTCCTCTTTCCCTCACGCTGGCCACCATATTTCCTGTTTCTCCATTGCAGCGCAGAGCAGCACCAAGGATCCACTTTGACTGTGTGTGTGGGAGGGGGTAATTTAACAACCGGGAAGATACTGGAAAAGATAATAAAAAAACAGATCTGCCAACATCTAGAAACAAGTAAAGTAATAACTAGCAGTCAGCACGGGTTTGTTAAAAACAGATCATGCCAAACCAATCTTATTTCATTCTTCAACACAGTGACTAAATTAGTAGGCCAGCAAAATACCGTGGACATAATATATTTAGATTTCAGCAAGGCATTCGACGAAGTAGACCACAACCTACTTCTTAGTAAGCTAGAAAAAAGTGGAATAGATAGCACCACCACGATGGGCTCGCAACTGGCTGGCAAACCATACTCAACGAGTAGTCCTTAATGGGTCTAAGTCTACATGGAGGGAAATAAGCAGTGGGGTGCCACAAGGTTCCATCTTAGGCCCAGTACTCTTCAATATCTCCATTAACGACTCAGATGAGGGAATAGAAGGGGAACTTACCAAATTTGCAGATGATACTAAGCTAGCAGGAATAGCTAACACCCAAGAAGATAGGCTCAAGATCCAAATGGATCTTGACAAACTAGAACACTGGGCCATATCTAACAAAATGAAATTCAATGTAGAAAAAAGTAAAGTCCTACACTTAGGCAAGAAAAACCAAAAGTACACATATAGACTGTGTGAAACCAGGCTCAATAGCAGTAACTGTGAGAGGGATCTTGGAGTCTTAGTGGACAACCAGCTAAATATGAGCTAGCAGTGTGCAGCAGCAGCCAAAAAAGCTAATGCAATCCTAAATTGTATTAACAGAGGGATACAGTCAAGATCAAGGGAAGTACTAATACCACTCTATAAAGCCTTAGTAAGACCACACCTAGAGTACTGCATCCAGTTTTGTTCACCACATTATAAAAAAGATGTTGAGACTCTAGAAAAAGTGCAGAGAAGAGCAACCAGGATGATTAGGGGACTGGAAGCTAAAACATACAACGAATGGTTGCAGGAACTGGGCTTGGCTAGTCTAGTAAAGAGAAGGACCAGGGGAGACATGATAGCCGTCTTCCAATATTTGAGGGGCTGCCACAGGGAGGAAGGGGTCAAGCTCTTTTCTAAAACGCATGTAGGCCAGACAAGGAATAATGGATGGAAACTGAACAAGGAGAGATTTAACTTGGAAATAAGGAGAAACTTTCTGACAGTGAGAACAATCAACCAATGGAACAGCTTGCCCTCGGAAGTTGTGGGAGCGCCATCATTTGAGACTTTCAAGGAGAGATTGGACTGCCATTTGTCAGAAATGGTGTAAGGTCTCCCTCTTGGGTGGGGGGTTGGACTAGATGACCTACAAGGTCCCTTCCAACTCTGGTTATCTGTTATCTGTTAACCGGTTCACCCAGCATCAGGTTGGTCGTTGCAGGAGGCTCGTCCTGCATATGTGGCAGAACTGGAGGACGGCAATGAGCCACGCCTCCAACAGCCAACCTGACCCTGGTCGAACTGGTTGTTAAATTATTTGAATTCCACCATTGATCTAGCCATTGCTGGCTGTGGCTCCCCAAATACTACTATACAGTCCAAATATGCTTTTTAAAAACCAAATTGTCTTTGCATCTTATTCATCTTTGTTTTAAAGAGAGCTATCTCAGTTGTACAAGCTCAAAAGAACCCCTATGTTTTCCCGATCTCTCTTTAGAATAGATTCCTTGCTACGTAACTCTGTAACAATATCATAGTGCAGTTATAACTGTAAATTCATGAAATAGCTCATGGCTACTGGATGTCTGAATATGTGATCTTCTCCAAGTTTCACCCAGTAAGATCTGAAAGGTCAGATGGCTGAGAATCCCATTTTCAGAACTCTGGACTCAGTGATAACCCCATTCCTTGGAACAGCGTCCCCCCACATATCCAGAATGCCCTCTTTTTACTAAATTTTCAGAGAGCAGTAAAAAGTTGGGTGTAGTGGTTAAGATAGATTAGAAATTGGGGGGCCATGAGTTCTAGTCCTGCCAGGCATGAAAGCCAGCTTGTTGACTTTAGGCGAGTCACTCTCTCTCAGCCCAACTCACCTCATAGGGTTGTTGTTTAAAAATACTATTGTGTATATTTGTTACCTTGAGTTATATGTAAAAACAATAAAAGAAGGATATACATTAAATAAATAAATCTGTATATGGTATTAAAAGCAATACCCAATGGGAACAAGTAGTATTATGCTGACCAGAAAGGGATGTTAGGCTGTTTGACTAGAACTGTATATATTTTTTGTTTTAAAATTTTCTGATTTTAATATTGTAAGTCACATAGAATTCAAAAAAGGGAAGGAGGGAGGGAGGGAGGAAGGGAGGGAGGGAGGACTTTTTGACTCTTGGTATCTGTGGAATCATCCACATACCAACATATACAGTGAGCATTGGTGACTTCATTTATTCATTCCTTTTTGCTTAACAATTTTGTCCAGGGTTTATTAAGCTATAAATATACACATTTCCTGATTTATTTTAAATAACATACAAAAATAATTTAGGATTCTCTAGGAAGCCAATTTTAGGATGCAATTTTTCATTATTAGACAACATGTCTATCTACAAAAGTGTAATGTGCCCAGAGAATATTACTAAAATCTGATTTACGTACTTGATATCTCCAATGGGAATCTAGACCATCAATTTCTAAAAGATAGCATTTCATATAGCAAAATGCATACCATTTGATAAGACCATTATACTGCTTTTGCCAATGAATCATTTGTTGATTCAGGTGAGAACTGATCCTGTCTGGATTTCTATAAATTACCTCTCACCATGTTGTTTTTGGTTCCTCTGATGAGATGTGTTCATCCCAATTGAACCTCTGGCATAACTCTCATCTTCCTGAGAACACACAAACCCCACAACCATGTCAAGGTAGTGCCTCATTTGGGATGTGTGTGTGATAACAACTCTAAAGTTAAACAGGGGTGAGAGTATTGACTACCCACACATAAAAAGTGTCATGACCCCTCCCCCCATCTTTCATTCTTAGATACCAAGACTAAAGTTCAGATTTTAATTTGTATACAGCATTATTTCTATTACTAAGCGTTTTGAGAATCTGAAGAAACTATGTGTTGCATGTATTGTTCTTCCAATATTATTATAATGGTACTGTATTGTTTTATAGCTCTTTGTTTTAAATATTTATAAGCCACCTTTCAGTTCACAAAAACTCTCAGTGCAACTCAGGTGGTTATAAACCAGTATAGAACAATATAGAACATATTCTAAAACTCAACAACCAAATGCAAAATTAATATGCTACAAACATTAAGAGCAATTCCAAGTAACAGAGTCAACAATACGCAGCATAAAAGCCGCAGCAGATTAAAAACTAGTGAAATGTGAAATGCCAAGAGACCTCAACAGATACAACAGATATTTTCTCGTAATTAAAATTATATTAAATGTAGCAGGGCATTTTACATCTGAAACTTCCTTTCTTCTGTTACTGATCATTCAATGAAGAGTATAGCATGTTATAAATATGTCTTAGCAACACCTTTTTCCTGCTGTACCTGTGATGTTATCTTCTTGTCATCCCATGACCATGAGTGTAACAGCCTTGAACTGTGTTTAGCAGCATCAGTGTTAAAATAGCATTTTCCTCCTTATTCTGACCCTCTCAATAAAACTGCCACAAAGTATATAAAAGCTATTAGGCTTTGCCACACATTTACCTTGGAAGAATTCAGGTGACTGAAGCAATATGAAACAGTGGAAAGAAAGGCAGGATAGGAACAGCAATGAGGATAGCAACAGAAGCCCTGTGATTTCTAGCAACAAAATCTTTACAAGTTGGTCATGTGAATACAAAGCATGTAATTTCTAAATAGGTGGGTGTTTAAAGGACAAATACATTGATGTGCATTTAATATTCTTATCTGAAACCAAAGATTAATTTTATATTTACTAAAACTTCCTGTTGGTTTGTCCATGAGTAACCTTCACTTGGGGAAAATAGTACATCATAGGACAATTTTTGAATTAAGCTATTTCAAATGGGTTAACTTAAAGAATGTATCCAAAATCTCAGACCCATGACTCCAGTGAAATTGAAATTTCAATAATCTTTATACCAGTTCTATTCACAAACTCTTGCCCACTGAAGTATCATCATGATTAGCAATTATGTGATTGCAATGTTCAAATACCTTTCTCAGAAATCTGTAGGTTGCCTGACCCAAGGTAAGATGCGAGGAGCATATCCCTGCCCTCTTTCTCACCTGCCTCTGGCCCCTGTGTCTAGTTGCCTGGAGGCAAAGCCTGAAAGGTAAGTGGATATCAAGTGCTTTGGAACCAAGATCAAGAACTGACATCTCTTAATGGCAGTGGATAATAAGGGAAGAGGAAGGGAATGACTTGGATGTCTACTGGGTGATCCCCACTTCTTCCCTGAAAGAAGATGCTTTGGGATATGCTGGGATGGAAAGTGGGGGCGGTTTTGTTCACCATGCATGGGTCTCTATTCCCCCTCCCCCCATCAAAATGACAGACAATTCTGTGAATCTGCCATGAGAAAAAAGGAGGAGAGCTTCACTTGGGTTCTAATAAGGTCGTGAGAGGATGGGAAGCAGCACCAGACTATATCATATTTAGAAAGAAGGATGACCCAACTGATGATGGGTAATCTAGTTCAGGGGTCTCCAACCGTGGCAACTTTAAGACTTGTGGACTTCAACTCCGAGAGTTCCTCAGCCAGCAAAGCTGGGAATTGAAGTCCACAAGTCTTAAAGTTGCCACAGTTGGAGACCCCTGAACTAGTTTATAATATAATTGATTTTAATAAATATAAATACAAATACAACAAAAATGAATATAGCATGCTACCCAAGAACACTTATTCTTTATGCTCCTGCACTCTTTGGAAGAAGGTCAAATTTAAAACCGCAATTCTAAAGGAAAATACAGGAAGATTGACCAATATATATATATATATGTGTGTGTGTGAGTTTCTCAGTTCATTTTCTGGAAATAAACAATGTCTTTCAGCTAGTTATCCTGCTTTTCAGCCATTGAAAACTATTTCAATTACATGAAATGGTTCAACAACCTTAATTATTATTTCCTGCTCTAAATGTTCACTATTAATGATACCGGAAAGGAGTGAAACAATTGCTTCTTTCTCACTCTAATAATCCTGATCCATTGTTTCCCTTTTTCTAGAAATAAGTTGTCCTGGGTAAGACAGTCTCTACCCACTCCAAGCACAGCTATTTTTGCCTGCATAATTTTCTGACCTGCTGACACTAGACAATTAATGCAACCATCAGTCTGGATTTGTTTGGAGACTGTCTTTATTACACTTTGAAGTAAGCATTGCAATTACCAATGCAGGGTAGCATCATCTTTTCCTTGGGTAGACTGTTCTGGCCCGCAGTGCCCTCTTGTGTCTTCCAGCACAACAAACTATAACACAGGAGCTGCTGATAAGCAGGAAAAGATATTAATGTTGCTTGACCTTGTGATCCTCTGAAACAAACTCCATTTCGCCACAACCTCCTAATCGTAATGTCTGGCACAACATAGAAACAGTGCCAGATACATCAGAACATCAGTGAAGAGGGATTTCTACGGTGGGAAGAAATTAGTTTTAAAAGAATGCATAAAAGGAAAAGTCACATTTCAAAGAAGTTTAAACAAAAAATCCAGACGTATACTGTCGCTTCAAAATTTTGACAATGCATTGCCATACCCTATGCAATTTGAAAAGCTTAATACCAGCAGCAAGAAAAATCAGTATTCATTCTCCTGATCTGCTGTTCTGTGAACTGCTATGTTCCTCTCCTCTGTTTTATATCTGATTCAAGAGTAAGGCCTAAGACTGGGCCATTTAGTCTTTCGTCTTACACCAGTTTCTCAATGCAAATTACTATCCTTGATACTCTAAAGCAGGGATCACCAACCTTTTGGACCTCAGGGACCACCAAACTCATAATTTTAAATCCCAGGGACCACTAACTGGTTCTGTGGGCGTGGCCTAATTTGTGGGTGTGGCTTGGTGGTCATGTGACTGGCTAGGTATGGCTTGTATGTAAATATTATAAATATTTATATAAATATTGAATTTTTTATAAAAAAAAGAGCAATGTTTACTCAAAATCAGGCAAAGCAGGCAGGCATATTGAGTTGCTAACAGAATCACAGATTAATTCAGAGATCTATCTATCTGCCATTGGCTAGCTCAGTCTGTCACATAAAATTTGCTTGCAAGCAAACTCATAAAATTAACTCACAACACACCATGTATGTAAATATTGAATTTTTTATTTAAAAAGAGCAACTTTTATCCAAAATCAGACAAAGCAGGCAGGCAGATTGACTTGCTCACAAAATCATTCAGTGATGTATCTATCTGCCATCAGCTAGCTCAGTCTCTCAAATTTGCTTGCTGTGAGTCTGCACTGAATAATAGAACCTTCAGTCCTAAGGGAGGTTCGGCTGTGCTTAAAAGCAGAGCCGAAGATCTAAAGACTAGCTAGAAAGCAAGAAATCCAACCATTTCCTGCTTAGTAGCTAATCTAAATCTCCCACACAGCAGAACAGATGATGGTCGGAAAAAGGAAAAATAGCAATTTAGCAGTCAAGTTTGCCGGGTAAGGAGTGAGTGGGCAGGGAGGGTTCCCACAGGCCATGTGGGAGGCGCAGCCTTGCGTTTCTGCGCAGCCTGAATTAATTGCTTGGGGGGGGGGGTGCTCTGGGGGTGAAATTTCTCTGTGGCCAACCAAAATTTTCTCGTGGCCCACCAGTGGGCTGCGACCCACTGGTTGGCGACCGCTGCTCTAACCCACAAGGAAAGGAGATATGGAGGTATTTTCCAAAAGCGTACTGGAGATTGCCAATGCTTTGACAATCACGCTGACCAGAAATTCTGGAATTTACAATTCCAACACATCCAGGTGAAGGAGCTTAACCTACACCGATCCCTACACCTACAAAGCTCAGGTCATAGCATGCATGTTTTAATCTTGCTATTTGACATCACTAGTCTCCTAGCTATGTAGAAGTCTGTAGAAGTCCTGAAAATGAACAGTTGACATAAACAACAGAAGATACTGCTTTCTATCTATCTAAGGCAGGTAATGAATATAACAGCAATGAAATCTCTGTGGGGTATGTGTTCACATATGTATATATTTAACAAAGAAACAAACTGGGAATTTAAAGATTACTACTTTAATGACATAGTGTCAACACTTCTTACTAAGAAAACCTTATATCGAAACCTTAACAAATTCCATAGGTATAACACATAGTTTTAAATAGGCTAAGATAATACACAAGACCATAAAATCATAATTATTGTTATTACAGTTTTTGTCATATAAGATATAAATGTGTGCACATATGCTGCACAGTAATTGATTCCTATAAAGAATTCTTACAGCAGTTGGAGTTTCTTTTGCAATTAGTCTAATAGGCAACCACTCTCCTGTTGGTCCTTTTACAATGGTGGGCATTGTATCTATACAGTAAATTCTGTAATAGGTATTGCAAAGGCACATTACTTCCTTTTCTGAAAGCACTAATCATAAGAGTAAGTACCCTTGTTCTCAGAACACCATGGTGCATCTTTTCTTCTTTTTCCTTAGAACCTGAATGGGGACATTGCAGAAAATTTACAAGAATTTCAGAGATTCGTTACGCCTTTCAAATGTAATCATGAGGAAGTCAGGGAAAACGTCACCACTGTCTCTAATGTATCTATTCACTGTACTTAATCCAGGAAATTGCAAAAGTACCAAGGATTTTACTGTACTACATTAATGCCAATATGCTATATTTGATAAATAAATCTACCAAATTGGTAAATTAAGAAGGACGGTTATGCATTGAACTCAGGTTAAGAGTTAATCTAAACTCAATGAGATTTTTGACCTGAAACTCTGAAGTGGTTGTCTATGTTAACAAGTGCTTTAGAAAATCGGGTCATTTTTCTCTCATGTTGAGTGTCACAATGCCTTGCTGAATTGGTGGCATGAGTGTTTCAGTGAAAAGGTGATAAATTCTTTGTATCCTGGGGAATTTCTCAAAACTTTTGCCTGATGGACATCAGTTTTTCCAAAACTGCCCTGGGAACTGTAGCTGTCTGAAGATGCTTATAATTCTTTGATTCTCCCATCACAGACTTGTGCATTTCCTAGAATGGTGATGGAGGCACAGCCCAGAGGCCTGGTTATGAGTGAACCAGTAAACTACTGACTCTGTGAAAAAAGAATCTGCTCTTTCTTTAGTCGTTGACTGCAAAGTATTTCAAATTCATCGACAAATGTTTGGCCTAGAGGTGCTTTTCACAATGCCAAAACTTTATTGTCTGCATTATGATATAATGTGTTAGCTCTGACCAACAGGAGGCACTACATATTTTCATCATTGGGCTCTGGGGTTATAGGTATTCTTACTACAGGTAGTCCGCGACTTACGATCACAATTGAGCCCCAAATTTCTGTAGCTAAGTGAGACAATTGTTAAATGAGTTTTGCCCCATTTTACAACCTTTCTTGCTACAGTCATTAAGGGAATCATGGCAGTTGCTAAGCTAATAACACAGTTCTTAAGCAAATATGGCTTCACCATTGACTTTGCTTGTCAGAAGGTCATACATGACCTGGGACACTGCAACCGTCATAAATATGAACCAGTTGCCAAGTGTCCGAATTTTGATCATGTAACCATGATGAGAATGCTGCAATGGTTGTAAGTGTGAAAAACCATTATAAATCACATTTTTCAGTGCTACATAATTTTGAACAGTCATTAAACGAATGGTTGTAAGTTGAAGAATACCTGTACATGTTTTATGTTCAATCTTTTAACAGGATGTAAACCCACAGGCCTTGTACTTGGTGTCTAAACAATACATTTTTTAACTTTAGGGCTATCTTGACTCCACAGGCCTATGTGGATACCTATGCCTGAAGAGTCCCAATAAAGATTAAAGCTACATAAATCCACACTTCAATGCAGGCCTCTAGAATGAGACCAGGGTAATAATAACAAAACTTTCTGGCCTGACAGCATGTAAAAAAGGAAGGCATATCTGCACAGCTTCTACAAAATGATTTATTGTTTGAATTTACTAGTTACCCAATTCAAATGAATTTACGATATATGTTAAGGCTGTGCAATATTTTAGATTTTAAGGGATCATTTCTCAGAGTTTTATTTCATCATTTACTAATCAAAAGCAAATGACAAACACAGGTAGTCCCTAATGTCCAAACATTCATTTAGTGACCATCCTAAATTATAACAGCACTAAAAAAAAAGTTATTTATGGTAGATCCTCACACTGTTGCAGCATCATGGTCATATGATCAAAATTCAGACATTTAGCAACTGGCATGTTATTTACAACAGTTGCAGCATCCCTTGTGATTGCCATTTGCAACCTTCCCAGATAGCTTCAGACATGCAAAGTCAATGGGGGAGAGCTGTCATTCATTTAATGACAGCACAATTCACTTAACAACCATAGTGATTTATTTAACAACTGTGGCAAAAATGTTGCAAAATTGGACATCTCACTTACAAATCACCTTGCTTAGCAATGGAAATTTGGTGCTAATTCCTGTCTTAACAGACAGGAAGCAGCAGGTGAAGCTACCAGTTGGCACCTATTTGCTAGAACTGGTTGTTAACATTCTAAGCAGTTCGGAGAACCGGTTATTAGAAGAAATTACTGGCCTAATCCTGTAAGGAAGGCAGGAAGGAAACATTCTGGTGTTGCTTACAGAAACTGCCTCTCCATTAACCCTTATTACATTCTTGGCAGGACTAGACTTCCTGTCTCAACTTCTCTGGAGTTTTTTCCCCCTCCTTTGCTGGTACTTTGCTTGTGTGGAGTGACCATTCAAAGTTACAGTGGCACTGGAAAAAGTGACTTATGAGCATTTTTCACACTTACGACTGTTGCAACATCCCCACAGTCATGAGAGGCCAGGCAAGGAGATGTGTGCCTCGATGTGAGTGATATTGAGTTGGCCATGCCCAGCCAATAACATGACCACCAAGCCATGTCCACCCAGTCACATGACCACCAAGCCACACTCACAGAACCGGTTGTTAAAATTTTTGAATCCCACCCCTGCCTGTACAATTAGCACAGCCTCCCCCCATAAGGCTATGTGCTTTCTCTACTTCTCTTCTCCCTATATACCAATGACTCAGTGGTGGGATTCAAATTTTTTTACTACCGGTTCTGTGGCTGTGGCTTGGTGGGCATGGCAGGGGAAAGATACTGTAAAATCTCCAGTCAGAGGTGGTATTTGCAGGTTCTCTGAACTACTCAAAATTTCCGCTACTGGTTCTCCAGAACTGGTCAGAACCAGCTGAATACCACCTTTGCAATGACTGCATCTCAAACGATCCATCTGTTAAAATACTGAAGTTTGCAGATGACACAACAGTGATTGGTCTCATTTGAGACAACAACGAATGCGCATACAGCCAGGAGGTTGTACAACTTGCCTCATGGTGTAATTGGAACAATCTGGAACTGAACACACTCAAAACAGTAGAAATGGTGGTAGAAACCCTCCCATATTACCACCTCTTACAATACCAGACAACAGTAGAGACCTTCAAATTTCTAGGTTCTATCATATCACAAGACCTAAAATGGACACCTAACTTCAAAAACATTATCAAAAAAGCACAACAATGTTCTTTCTGCGCCAACTCAGAAAGCTCAAACTGCACAAGGAGCTGCTGATACAGTTCTACAGAGGAATTATTGAGTCTGTCATCTGCACCTCTATAACTGTATGGTTTGGTTCTGCAAAGCAACAGGACAGACACAGACTTCAGAGGATAATTAGGACTGCAGAAAAAACAATTACTACCAACCTGCCTTCAATCGAGGATGTGTATACTGAATGAGTCAAAAAGAGAGCTGTGAAAATATTTATAGACCCCCTCACATCCCAGACATAAACTGTTTCAACTCCTTCCCTCAAAATGATGCTATAGAGCACTGTACACCAGAACAACTAGACACAAGAACAGTTTTTTCCCGAAAGCCATCACTCTGCTAAGTAAATAATTCCCTCAACATTGTTCAACTATTACAAAGACTGCACTACTATTACTGTTAATCTTCTCTTCACTCCTTATCACCCACACCCTCCCACTTGTGACTGTATGACTGTAACTTTGTCGCTTGTATCCTTACAATTTATATTGACCATTTCCTAGTATGATCTGATTGCTTATTGTACCCTATGACTATTATTAAGCATTGTACCTTATGATTCTTGACTCTTGAAGAATGTATCTTTTCTTTTATGTATACTGAGAGCATTTGCACCAAGACAAATTCCTTGTGTGTCCAATCACACTTGGCCAATAGAAGAATTCTAATTCTAATTATAGTTGTAATTCAAGGACTGTTCTGTACTTGGATATGTACTTGGACTGCCATGTAATTCAAGGACTGTCCTGTACTGGTAAGTTTTCTTCTCCACATTCCCCGCCCCCCGCCAAAAAAAACAAAAATTAAAAGAATTTTGTTACTGATATAGGTCAAGTGCAGGTCAAGGAAGGCTTAGCTAGGATTTTCTGTGGGAGAAGAGTAAAAAAAAGGTCAAGATGACAGTTGTGATTGGGTAATTGAAGCTACCATTATGAGTCTTTTGATATCTCCTCTCCATCCCCACCTCCATGGAAGCGCTTGTATTTAGCTATTGACCAGTCTAAAAGTAGCTACCGAGAACATTACATTTATTTAAGTATTCTTTCATTTATTTAATGTGGCAGTTCTGGGTGTCTTGAAACATTATATGTTACATGTGTTGCTGTGTTTTACATTATCTAATATAAAACATAGAAGGAACCAAACAAAACAATATAGACATTATGAACTCCACTAACAATTTGACCCAATTTCTTTAGGATTTCCAGCTCACAAAAATACAAACAAGGTCACAATTTCTATATTTGAATTCCACTAAATATTTGAGGGAAATAAAGAGAATGTTAACTTTGTTCAGTTATGTATTATGAGGTCTTGAGAAGTGGAAAAACTGGTGGCCTGGAAAAGCTCTTTGTTAAAATCAGTGGCTGAACTAAATTGATTTCTAAATAAAGGCTATATCCACATAACATGCTTACCTGCAGTTAATTAAACTATAGTTTTCCAAATTAACCCTTTCTTCAAAGTTCACAAAACGCACTGAACTATGGAATACTCCAAGGGCCATAGGTTGCTCATATGTAATTTCAAATATATTTACCGGCTTGCGTTTGATCACAATAAATCAGTTAAGTCCTGGAAGACAGCTACTCTCTCTTCCTTTCAGCAAGAAAAATCTCACTGCAGGTTTCCATTAGGTACCCCAGCAGGAAGCTGTATATTACATTACCAACACCTGTGTAGAGTCTGACTTTAGTAATTATAGTTCAACAGATCACAATCACACACACACACACACACACACACACAGAGAGAGAGAGAGAGAGAGAGAGAGAAATGTAGCAAGAGAAGCATCAACTGCCCCTGTTCTAGCTCTGCCAGAAGTAGCATCCTGAAACGACTTTCTCTGACCTTGTTCATCTTGCTAAAAACAAGACATGCTCCAGCCCATGTCCAAGGAGGAAGATTTAAGAGTTCCATGAGCAAATGAATAAAGAACTTCACCTGCCTCTGTCAGATGCCATTGCGAGGATGATATGACTTCAAGAATTGCTACCTGCATTTACTTTATTTTGTTCTTTCCAATATTTTTTCACTTATTTGATGAAGAGTCCTCAAGTAACAACTGTCATTCTTGAGCACCTTAAACAATTCTTCAAAAAAGCACCACATACATCTTTTCCAATAACAAAGCAATAACATACTTTGCTGAACATACAGGTCCTTTTCATGAAGAAGCATAGTCCCACTTCATCTTCCACCCAAGTAGACGCCATACTTTAATCTTCATCTACACAGTGTGAACGACTAGTGAGAGTCTAAATACAATCAAGCTCAATGTACTAAGAAACCATTTAGACGTTGATTCTGAACCTGCCGAGGTCAAAAGTAGGGCTAATTGAAAGAGGGATATAGGTGGCAAGACTTTCAGATATCATATTCCCTTCTCACTTGAACTATACCTCTGCAAATAAAAATGCTGTTGACAAAAAAAATAAGTTTGTTTATTTATAAAAATGATTACTATTGTCTCTATTTTTCCATGTATGATTCATGTACATGTATGATTCATGTACAATACATAAATGCAAGCAAAAAAGCAACAGTGTAAAAGCAAAACTATTTAAAAGGTAAAAGAAAATGAAATGGGGGGTTACGCTAATATAGCCATAATATGGTGCCCATGATTCAATTGTTTAAGCTGCTCTGACTGTTAAAAAAAACTCAGCTATGTTCTTTCCCTCCTTGCATTACATATACATCTACTTTTTATTCAAAAATTTAAAAAAAAACCAATCCTAGACTTATAATAAAATAGCAGACAACAAGCTCCTCCACTTTGCATTCTTTCCTATAGATATATAGAACCTTGATCAAATATTGAGGAGAGGATGTTTCCTTTATAGATATTCTGGGACATCTGAACATACAAGAATCTTCTCCAGCAAGGGGCCACTGCTGAATTGAAGAGTTTCCCATCCAAACTTGACTGCAGCCACCTGACTTCTTTCCAGAGTAAATTGGTAGCAAAGTCTAAAAATGTTAAGGTTATTCATGGATAGTGTTAAAAGAGAAAAATTCTGAGGATGTACTAAACCCTGTCACTTGTGGGTAGGGAATAAGATGAAGGCAACAGCATGAGAAAAGAAAAGTGTTACAAAGCATCTTTGTTCTGTGATGAGGTACAAATTGAAAAGGGCCTTCATATTCTGAACCACTTCATCTCACTGATTTTGGTTTTACTGGAGTTTTGGCCTCCAAATCACCTCTTTAATTGCAAGTGTTGTAAGATGGATAAGCTTTGTACTCTTGATTTCACACAATGGATTTGAATGAGTTCCCATGATAGACAGAAAAAGTACACCTGCTGTTTCCATGCAAAACAAAGTTTAATGAGCTATTCAGTGATCTCCATCGCAGACTGCATCAGGAGTTTGTTGGGGGGCTAGGGTGGGCATGGCCTGGTCATCATGGCCAACTGGGTGGGCTTGGCTAAGCCTGGAGCAGCAGAGGCCAGTCCCTCGCTGTCTCCAGGATGGCCCTGCAGGCCAAGTATATGGCCTATTACAGATCCAGCCAGATCCAGTCCGCAGGCTACATGTTTGACACATCTGAGCTAAATTGAGGAGCATATAGACCAAATGCTTTATTCCTCCTTTTTCCCCAAAATGAACTTCCATAAGTGTCTCCAGATATCTGGGCCAGTGCTAAATATCCTGTTTCAGCAACTGAAAGAGTGCAATCACAAATCATTGCAAACAATTCTATCAAGGTTGGTATGGCAGTCTGATATTCTACAATTATATATGATTTCATGGTGCTTTGGATGACCAAGAATTAGGCATTTAAAAATAATGTCTGTCCTTGCCTTTTCTGCAAAATGTATTAACTTCCTTGACTGCCTAAAAGGCAATTATTAACACCAGTGCATTTTATAATTGGGTTTATTCTGACTTGTATGCTACTCATTAAATGCTTACGGTTAATCTTGATAAGATCCTATTTCTTGGACAAAGAAAAACTATGGCACACTGGCACTTGGTAGAAAAGTCATGAAGGCATTGGAAAATCTGCAAAGATCAGAATTGTGCATTCCCTATGATACCCTATGGAAGCAGAAGTTGGAGTTTAAAGCAGCAGGATAGGAAGACTATTGATGCTTTTGAACTTTGGTGCTTAGTACTCAGACTCCTGAAAATTCTGTGGACGGCCAAGAAAACAAACCAATAGATCATGAAGCAAATAAATCCACAATTCTCACTTGAGAGACAAATCACACGGTTCAAATTATGTGAAGACCCAGCTCTCTAGAAAAGGCTGTTATGGTGGAAAAGGTAGACAGACAAGGAAGAAAAGGATGATCAACAGCAAGATGGATAGACTCAGTTATATTAGCAATGAAGAGCGTTGAGAAACATAAAGGAACAGATTAGTAAATAGATCATCTTGGAGATAATCTATGCGGTCACTAAGAGTCGAAAATAATGTGATGGCACATAAGCAAATCAGTAAAGAACATTATTATGATAATTTGTTGCACAGTCAGCAAAATGTTCAGAGTGGATTTGGCATTTTTATCCACTAATTGAGTCCTTCCCAAGGACCTGAGAAAGGCAGATGTGAATGTTTAATAATGTTAAAGAGTTCATCGCAAGATGTAAGCCATTCCCAGTAAAACTGTCTTTTGTGGCCAGCGAAGACCAGCTGGCCAGCGCGCATGCATGTACCAGAACCTAAAAT
Source organism: Notechis scutatus (assembly GCF_049901735.1). Taxonomy (NCBI): domain Eukaryota; kingdom Metazoa; phylum Chordata; class Lepidosauria; order Squamata; family Elapidae; genus Notechis; species Notechis scutatus. The sequence goes on along the minus strand of NC_142011.1, from coordinate 39,701,613 downwards.
CGGTGACAGCTGGCATGCCCGGAGAGATGGCTTCCATCTGGCACGCATGGCATAGGTTTGCCATTATGAGCATAGGGCATCTTTAAAATATATATATATATATATATATATATATATATATATATATATATATATATATATATATATATATATATATATATATATATATATATATATATATATATATATATTGGTTTTGAAAAACAAACATAAACAAACAAAACATAAAAACATCAAGCTATCTTCCATAGGTGTACATACAGTGTGCTGGTTGGTTTACAAATTGTTTTGTGCTTCCATTTCGTAGTCTTCAATTACAATTACATTACATATAATCTCATATTGTCAATCTAAAATTGAATACCTTAGTATCATTATTAATCAATCATTTGACTATACTTTTATTCATTCACGTTTTACAAGATAACCATAATTTACTTAATTTATTTTATAACAATTCATATTATCATCCCAAATCTATCCTAAAATCATTTTGTAGATATAATAAGAAGTACATCTTTATATATTTATTATTTTCTAAAAATCTACATATTTCATTACTGTACTTTGTTGTCTAACCAATGATAGAAAAGATCCCAAATTTTATAAAATTGTTTATCCTCTTGTTCTCTAAATTCAAATGTCAATCTACTCATTTCAGCACATTCCAATATTTTCTTAATGATTTCCTCCTGTGATGGTATTTTCTCATTTTTCCAGTTTTTAGCAAATACAATCCTAGCCGCTGTTAATACATTTACAATCAGGTATTTCAAGTCTTTACTATATATTTCAGGTAAAATTCCCAATAAAAATATCTCTGGTTTCAAGTCTATATGTTTTTTCGTCATTTTTTCCAACCACATGTGGATTTTAGTCCAGTATTTTTTAGCATCCGCACAAGTCCACCACATATGGTAATATGAGCCAGGTGTCTGATGACATTTCCAACATTTTTTGGATTTATTCTTGAACATTCTTGCTATTCTTGTCGGGGGAAAGTGCCATACAAATTTTCTTTATATGCTGTTGACATTGTCATTTTATAATTTTGAGACCACAATTTTTGCCATTTCTCTAAATCAATCCCATATCCAAAATTCTTCCCCCAAGCAATCATTGTTTCTTTAACTTGTTCTTCTAGTTTAATTTCTAATAGATATCCATACAATTTTTTAATCACCTTTTCATCAGTACCTGTCAAAATCTTATCTAAGTCAGTCAATTTATCATAGAAACCTTCTGTTTTAGAATCTTTATCATACCTTGAATGTATTTGCGCATATGAAAACCAATTCATCTTTATACCTTGTTCCTCTAGTTTTTGCATAGATTTAAGTTCACCCTTTTCATTCAGTATTTCATCATATCTAACTGTTTGTTCCTTTTTTGTATATTATAGGATACGAAAATGCTACAATAGTTGATAACCAGACTGGAATTTTCAAATAACATTGTCTTTTAATCTTCTCCCAGTTTAACCACAGAGACTCCTGTATATAATGTCTTCTAAAATACCCCTGTGTTTTAGTTCCTTTTTACCATAAAAAAGCATGCCACCCCAACAACAAATCATGTCCTTCTAATGTCAACAATCTAGCACTTCTTAGTGTTATCCATTCCTTAACCCACATCAGATTTGTAGCTTGGTAGTACAATTCCCAATTAGGCAAACCAAATCCTCCTCTAATTCTAGCATCTTGCAAAAGTTTTAACTTTATTCTCGCTTTCTTACCTTGCCATATATATTTCAACACAATTTTATTTAAATCTTCAAAGTACTCTTTTCCAAGCCTAATTGGAATTGTTTGAAACAAATATAAAATTCTGGGTAATATATTTATCTTGATTGTTGAAATTCTCCCTATTAGTGACAGTTGTAAGTTTTCCCATTTCACCAGATCTAGCGCTATCTGCTGTTTAAGTTTAATATAATTATTCTCTTTTAATGTACTACATCTTGCTGTCAAATATATCCCAAATATACTTGATCTTATTCGTGACTTGAATTTTCAATAGGTCTGCCAGTTCTTCCTTTTGTCTTAATAGCATATTCTTTGTCAAAATCTTTGTCTTATCTTTATTTATTTTCAAACCAGCCACCTTTCCATATCTCTCTATCTTTTCTATCAATTTTGATGCTCTTTCTAAAGGGTCTTCTAAAATGAAAACCAGATCATCTGCAAATGCTTGCAGCTTAAATTCTTCCTTTTTGATTTTCATTCCTTTTATATTCTTTTCATCTCTAATATTTCTGTTTAACACTTCCAAAGTTAACACAAACAACAAAGGTGATAGTGGGCCCCTTTGTCTTGTTCCTTTTCTTATATTAATAGAGTCTGTCAGTTCTCCCTCTATCATTACCTTTGCCGTTTGCTTATAGTATATAGCTTCTATTGCTTGAATAAATTTTCTAGCAAAACCCATCTGTTCCAACAGTAATAACATGAATCGGCAATTCACATTATCAAATGCCTTCTGTGCATCTAGAAATATCAGAGCCATTTGTTTTTCAGGATGTGCCTCATAGTATTCCAAGGTGTCCAAGATTACTCTCATATTGTCTTTAATTTGTCTCTTTGGCAGAAATCCATTTTGATCAGGATGGATAAAATTATTTAAATATTTTTTAAGACTTTCTGCCAATATTGAAGCAAAGATTTTGTAATCTGCATTTAGTAGCGAAATGGGTCTATAGTTCTTACTTTGTAATGGGTCGGCCTCCTTTTTTGGAATAAAGGTAATATAGGCTTCTGACCATGATTTAGGTATCTTCTTCTTTAACATAACTTCATTCATAACTTCTAGCAATGGAAGATTCAACGATTCTTGTAATGTTTTATAAAATTCTGCCGGAAGTCCATCTGGGCCTGGTACCTTTCCATTATTTTGCTTCTTGAGTGCTTCAGTTAACTCCATCATTGTTATATTGCTTTCTAACATTCTTTTCAGTCCCTTTAGGTATCTGAGGTAAATTTTAATTTCTCCAATTTATGAAAGGTTTTCCTTCTTTTAATGTCTGAGTTTTGGAACCTCTACATTTTGGAATCTAAGATAGAATTCTGATCTATCCATCTCCCATCTCAACATACCACTTTTATCTTGTTCAACCACCGTTAATCTATTATCAATATCTCCAATCTTCTTGTCTCTTTGTTTACCTTCTTCAATTTTTTGGAATCTCTCATCATACTTCAACATCATTTGTTGGATGTTCTCCACTTTTTCATCGGTTTTCCCTGTTCTTTGTTCAATGTTCTCTATTCTCTTTTCAATATTCTCTGATCTTGCTTGAGTATTTTGAATTCCTTGCATAATCATCTGCAGAGTCACTTTTTCTTGTTCTTTTTCTTGCTTTAACATTGTCTGTATTGAACGTTGTCCTCCAGATGGTGGAGAGGAAGAAGTAGAAGTTGAAGAACCAGGAGCTGTAAATTTCCTACTCATTTTAAGCAATTCAAAATCTTCAGGTTCTTCTAAACCTTAATCCAATTGTGAAGTAACCAATTATAGTTCAAAATAAAAATAGTAAAAAAAAAAAGAAGCCCAATAATAATAATGAAAAAAGCAGGGGGGAGGAAAGGGAGGACAAAATTTCTTCAGGTTCTTGTATACCTTAATCCAATCAATAGTAGGATAAAGAAAAAGAGCTTTAAAAAAAAAGAAAAAAAAGAAAAAGGAAAAATTCTTCAGGTTCTTCAACACCTTAATCCAATTGAAAGGTTTCAAATAGAAAAAAGTGCATAAGAATAAACCAAAAAGGTAGATGGCTCTTATTATAACTCTCATCACCTTTTCCCCCCCTAAGTTTCAACACCAGTCTCCAGCTGTTGATAGAAACCCAGAAGAGCACCTGCAATAATACTCTCCCATGCTCTTCCCTCTATCTTATCAAATAGCAATGTCCTTGAAAAAGAGTCTCAGTTCTTTCTTTCTCAGCTTTGTCTGGTCACAGGGAAATAGAATATTTTCAAGCCTCTAGTTGGCAGTGTTACAAAGTTTATTTGCTCTCACTTTCCCCCTCCTTTTCCGAGCAGGATATAATAAGAATTAATAAAAAAAGAAAAAGATCTTTTAAAAAAATGAAATAACTAAAGAGATCCTCTAGCCTAAAATATTACAAAATCAAAAAGGAGAAGATATAAATAAAGATATAAGATATAAAAAAATAGATATAAACGAAAAAACCAGTCCAGTTTCAAAATACAAGATCATATATAGAAAATCCAGCAATGAGAAAAACAAAACAAAACATTACTTTGACATTCCTGTTTAAAATCGCCGCTTAATCACTTCTGTCAAAACTTTTACAGATTCTTTCTTTTCCTTAGGGTGTCCTTTCAGAGTAAGGCACACTCTCTCTTTCTGTTCTCTTCCATTTCGGAGCTGTCCCAACTTCAGCAGCTTTAATGGCTGCCTCTTTGCCGCTGGCAAGAAGAGCTTCTCCTGGATCTACCAGGGACTTTGCGGTATCCCTGGGATCGACAGGATGCGCTCTTCACTTTCACCGTCTCTTCAGGACAGTTTAGATCCAATAGGACCGTCCAGGAGCAAAGATATCGGCAGCGATCTCAGACCTCCAAGATCGCATGCCGTATCGTCGCGATGCCAGCTCCGCCCTCCTCCGAGCATAGGGCATCTTGATTTCTTCGGCTTTCACTATTTTCCCCCATTTGATGGTGAACATGTCCCAACAGTGTGCAGGGTTGGATCTACTAATGCTTTACATGCTTTACAGGAACCTTCACCTGCCTCAATGGTTGGTTTGGACATGGGGAAGGAAGATTCCTTTGAAACCTCTTTACTGCCTCCTCTGCCAAGTTCCTATGAGAATTCAAGTTCTGAAGATGCTATACAGGAAGGGAGGGCAACTGTGAAGACCCCGTGGAAGAAGGGGGGGCAGACTGGGAGGGAAGGTAATGAGGGACAAGGAGAGCAGAGCCTGGGTGGGTGGAGTCAAAAGAAAAATCAGCCTGAAGTTTCTATATTGCCATAAGCAGATTAAGTCCAATTCTTCTTGAATTCCATTAACCCTTATCTAGTGCCCAAATAATATTAACAATTAGTTGACTAGATTCCTATGCATAGGCATAAGCAATAAATCAGTTTAATTAGAACTTAATGTCTGGCCATAGGATTTGACACCTGACACCACAGAAATATAACCAGATTGCAAATAATTAAATTAACATTGAATGTTTTTCACTTTTTTCAGCAATATGTAAATTGTCCAAGCAGATTTATGTTATTGTTCCTATTGTCGTAGAATCAGTTTTATTTACTTTCTAAATTATTTAGCATAATCTATTTTTAAATTTGAACAATTAAATGTGTTTGTGGTTATGTTTTCTGCTAGAAATATGAAAAGACAGCAATCCTGTGACCTCCTTCTACAATGTGTTCTTATCTTCTTGCCCTTGCAAAAATAAATTCAGAAAAAAATAAGTCTGCTTTTGTCATCAATTTTAAAGTTGATTTGGCTAGTGGCAATGGAGCTGAGTCTATGCTGCAGCTTCCCATCATGGAATGTCTCGAGCAAATTGCTCCACTTAACTGACCTTTGCACTTACATTGTGCCACAACAATCTCAATAAAAGCACCTCCTAAATATTTGATAAGACTTTCCAATAGTTTCATTAGATTCCTTGTACAATTTGGCCAGGACATAATGTTCAAACGGGTCTGCCATGGCCTTTCTGCTCTGAAGGATGGTAGGTGTTCTTTTATTTGTTTCCTAAGGACATGGTAATTGCCTCCAAAGAATTGATACCTAGAAAAATAAAAAAATAAAAATCTTATCTGCTTGACATTTTTAATTCACTGTGACACTGATTTATTGGGGATGATCTTTTTTTTATGGAGTTGCTGAAGGGGAGGAATCATATATATCATTAAGGCATATTAAGGGGCAAACTTTCAAGAGCAATAACTTTTTCGTAGACATAAATGCAGAGGTAGAAAACCTATCCTGAATGAATAATTGTCATCTGTATTAAGAATACAGAGCTTTCTTTTGGGAAGGAAGAACGGGCTGAAGTAGAATTCCTAGGAGGAAAAGAATAGGTGTTTTGGGAAAGTCAATATCTGGATCTCTTTAAATATTTCATTTATTTATTTAATTTTGTAATTTCAACTGTTATTGAGTTAAACTCTTCATACAACAATCATGATCTGTATTATTATTATTATTTTATGCTGGCTGTCACAATGTGGAACTTGAAGACCAGCAGACATCAGGCATAACAGAGCTCTGTCCTTCACCAAGTGTTTTCTACAATTAACTTGTTTTGGCCAAAACCACTTTCTGAACAATTTTCAGAAAAGAATGAATACCAAGTGTTCAAAACAGCATCGTTTTTAAAGTACTGCATTATTTCATAAAGGTCATTAGAAATTCTGGAACAATTAAAAGAAGCTGCATTTCTACTAAGAAGAAAGAAACAACGATTGGGTTTACACATTGCCATCATGGG